>NC_133621.1:270192666-270494541 GCF_048593235.1 Sminthopsis crassicaudata | reverse complement strand
ATTTGAATTCTTTTTTTGAGTTCCTCCATAAATTCTCTTTAGGCAGGGAGCCATTTCACATTATTTTTGGGGTCAGAAACTATTTATGCTAAAGGATCATCTTTTGAAAGTGAATTCCGGTCTTCCCTATTCACATAATATATTTCAATGGTGTTTTTTTTTTCTTCTTTGCCACTTCTTCTTGTCTTTTTTTTTTAATAAGACATATTTTAATAGAAGGTATTAATTTAAGTACCTCCAATCACTGGGTGGGGGATAGTGCCTCAAGCTTCCCTTCAGCTCTCCACTCTGACCAGGAACCTAAAATCAAGAACTCCACCCTCCTGCAAGTGCCTACAGTCAGCAGTGCCCCTACCCACCTTCTTCTGCACTCACCAGATGTTGGTTCCTTCTCGCCCAGGGCTGCATCTCAGCAGCACAGCTGGGCCTTGTATTCCTAAACATTCGAGGATCACTCCTGAAATCCAACCCCCACTCCACAAGAGGAGTCAATACAGTCCCACATTTGGGCAGGTCAAAACAGTGGGGCAGGTGAAAGTGACCATAGTTCCAGCAGAGACATTAGCTACACAAGCCGCTAGCCTGAGGGATCCCCACTGGATGTTCCTGAGTATTTAGCTTTGAGATGGTTGCACTTCTGATATGTTAATCCTGGCCCAAAATCTTCCTTTAGATCTTGTCCTGTTGTATCAAGAGAGGAATTCTGTTCTGCCCCCAAGTCAGCTTGGTTTTTCATGTTTATTTTTGCTCTGAGGCAAAGATTTGTCTTATTTGTGGGGTAAATTAGGCCTTGAAATTGACCATCTTGCTTTGCCATCTTCCCAGAATGCTCCCCCAAAATTTGAAAAGAGCATTGCTTTAAGAGATTTAAAAAAATATAGAACCAATAAAGAAACAGTTTGATTTCAGGGTGATTACTACTAAGAGTAATAACCTTCATTACTTTAAATAGATTTTAGAGTTACTGACTTATTGTAGGAAAACAGGATTTTAATTTGTTTGAGAGAAAGGGCTGACATACTTGGAAGATTTTCATTTCACTCCACCAGTAAATGGTTTATAATCTTTCCAGTATAGTATTCTGCATATATTGCTTTTCTATTTTAGGGAAGGAAAGATTTTCCTCCTGCTGAAAGAATAACAAATAAATGAATACATGGAGAGATGTTTTTCTTTTTTTGTTTTTTTTTTTAAGATGTTAGATTTTGATAATATTGAAACATTTCCCCAACTCTGATATTTTACATCACCAAAAATTGGGGGAATGATTTGAAGAGCTTTTGAAAAATAGAAGTGCTTAAATGAGCTAACATTTGCAAAGTGGTGCTATGCAAGTGTTAAATAGAAGTGATGCTACCCATGTGATTTCTGAAACTCTTTCCTTCTCAGGAAATCGTAAAATGCTCAACTTAGGTTCTTAGATTCTCAGACTGTCTTGTTTATGATAGTTAAGGCAGGTTTGATGGGCCCAGACTGTTTTAATTGGTATCATTAAGATACCTATGATGGAAACTCCCCAGACAGTTTGATAAAGCCCTGATGGGAATCATGTTTTCTCAGAATATCTTTAACAGTCCCAATATCTCAATATATAACTTTTATCTTCCCAACTCTTCTGTATTACTTGTCCTCCTCCCCTGAGAAAACCCAAGTTTATATTTACTCTCTGAAAGGTGTGCTTATTGTTCAGATCTGCTCATAGGAGAGCTACAGGTGTCAGCCCCCTGTCCTGATTCATAAACAAGGAGGGGATAGGCGGGACTCAGCAGAGTTTAATCTATTCAGGATTACATCAGGGTTAATATACCTAAAGTTTGCCTATTGGGGTACAAATGCCTAAGTATTCAGTGAGATTCTTGCTACATCTAAATTGGAACAATAATCAAGGCATCATGTACAAAAGTATTCAGATAGCAGGTAACAGATAATAGAATGTCTGGCTGATGTCCTCCAGACACATTTCTTAGAAGTCTGTAATTGTGCCTTCCTCCAAAGATTCTTGATACTAGTAATCAGCAAGGTTAGACATGTCTCCTGACTTCTCAGAAGGCCTGCCACCAGCAGGAGGGATAGAGAAGCTGAGCCAGACTAGATTCCCAAAGTACTCCATGGAGAAAAGGGTCTTATACCTTAACATTCCATGGCCCTCAAGACTTATGAAGATTTCTGCTAAGTCCTTTTTAGGAGTAAGCCAGCTAGGAGATAGGCTCTCCCTCCCCCTTTGCAACTTCCATTTAATGATCTTTCTCCTTAATATAGCTGACTCTGGTTAGACTTCTAAATTCCTCTATGGATTTAGCCTGCCATTCAATGGTCTACTGATGGCTCCTAGAATATTTCTTTAATGGTTTCTTTCAAATACTAATTTTTTGCTAACTCTATTGCTCTCCCGAATCTATTTATGTTTAACCCCTCCTGCTACCTATTTTAGGTCTTCATTGTATCTGTAAATTCTTCTCATAAATAAAGATACCTTTTGGCAAAGAGAATGTCCTTATGAATTTTTCACATGTATCTTAGATTTCGTAGGTAAAATTGGGAGTTGCTACACTTACCCCATCATTTTTTCAAATAATGACAAGTGACTAGAAACATTTTATTTTACTGTCAATCATTTGGTGTCTTGCAGTTTTCATCAATATTTATCGAACAGAATTGGCGTCTTAATATGCATAGAATTTGGCCTCTTTAGAACTCAGTAATGTCATATTTTTTTTTTTTTGTATCATATATTTCACTCAGTCCTCTAGTCCCTGGGGCTGAAGGAAAACAGGTAGCTATCCTGCTTAGTTTATTGGTTTAGATTGTTGTGCCACTTGAGGAATATTAAGAGGCGCCTGTTGATGTTGTATATTCCTTGGGCACTGATACCAGAGTTTTGCAGATGAGAAACATACTATTTTTTCTGGTACTGCAATTGCACATCTCTCCTTGACATTCTAATTAGTTTAGATTGATTTTCTTTTTTCTAATCAACTCTGACCCTTAGAATCAGTCTTGTTAGAGTGATAAAAAAGGAATCATATTTCTTTGCAAATCCTTTTAATATCTATCTTTGCTTTAAGCCTAACATAATTTAAGAAGGTTTTGTTGATATCCATCTTATGTGAATTGGCTTGGTATCTACTCACTGTATTAAGAGGTGGAGAGAAAAGAGTTATAACAAAAGAAAGAACCCAGAAGAAACTATAGAATAAAGTAATAAATGTGGATTATTTCAACTTTATATAGAAGCTAGTAAAGTAATTTTGTGGTTTCTTCTTTCAATCTTACCTTTGTTTTGAATTTCTTAATTTGCTTTAATAATCGCTTTAGGAAAATATTTTATAGCTATAAGATAAGGATAAAGAAACACTTTCTTAAAGCTTACAATTAAGACTAATTTAATCTTAATTTTAAATGATTATTTAAGTCAAAAGATATTTACTTCTATACTTTGCTAAACTGATACCTTATAGAAACATGATGAAGAACTTCAGCAACAATTCGATGCTTCAAGAACTGTATCTTCCACAAATAGGCATATGGAATCTATAAATAGATGTCTTCAAGAAGAAACAGTGGAAACCTTGAAACAGAAATTTGACATGCTGCGTCTTAAGTGTCAATTAGAAATACATAACTACAGTCAAGTAGAACAATATGGACCAAATGTTAAAAAACAAGTGAAGGAAGAGACTAAAGGAAAACTAAAAAAAATCAATCCATTATTAAAGGTTATTTAATTTATCACTTTTATATTTTAAAATATTTCCATGTAAATGCAGATTTATCATTTCCCCCCCTATTATAAATTCAGAATCTTTTTCTTTAGAATTTTTCCCTCTACCTTTTAGTCTCCTTAAGCTTGGTATCACCTTAAAAAAAAAAAAAAAAAAAAAAAAAAAAAAAAACAGAAAGAAGAAAAGAAATTATTGCCCACTGATGTGAATTCTGAAAATACATTATTTTCTTCCCTTGTCAGAAAAAATGTTAAATTATCTATTTAGAATACTTTGTTTCCCAGATAGTTTTATGACCATAGTTAAGGCAACTATAATGCACTTAGCTTACTTTTAAGTATCATGATGGATGTCCAGCAGTGGTTTTTCCATGTAATGAACCAAATTGTTATTTTAAAGTTTCATATAATCATTCATTTTACAACTCTCTTTCTCAAATCTAGTTCTATTTACCACTCAAGGTACCTATTTTACATCTTTGAAATCATAAGCAAAAATAACCATATATACTATCAAATTGTTTTTTTTTATATAATTGGTGCAATATTCAAAAAGTGAGTTCTTTTAGTTTTTGTCTGTTTTTCAACGAAAATTTTAATTGGAGGAAAACATTTTAAAAGCATCTGGAGGTAATTTTTTTTTCAAAATTGTATTTCATATGTTTATAATAATCTAAAGAGATAAAACTCAAGGATAAGAATTAGTGAATTAACATCTAGTAGAAATTGAGTTGTTTTTGTTGTTTTTTGTCTTTTTCCAATTCAAATGCAATTCAGCTGATCTTGATCATGACTCATTTCAAAGTTAGAATCTATGTTTTGCAATTTAGTAGTGCCCTCTGAATCACTGTCTGAAATTAAAATGAAAGCTAATAGAATATGACAACAAAGTCTTAGAATTTTCAAGATAGAGTCAAGCATTTTTGTGAACTTTATTCTTTGTTTTCCATTTGGTTTAGATTCAACAACTGAAAGCTAAATTTTGCAAAAGCAACACCGGAAATCAAGAGTTGAAGGCAGAGCTAGAGAGATACAGAAAATTCTTTTCTCAAGAACACAGGTACACCTAAACACAGACAGGAAGAAAAAAGCATATAAATTTACATTGCTTTTGAAGATTTCCATTTGGAATATAACAAAACATTAATGATCATATCTATGACCTCAATGGAAAATGTGGGTTAACTGGGAGATTATACTTATATAAATATTTTATTTATGTATTTATTTTTTAATGTCAACTAGTTTGAAAGGAATACAATGGAAAGATGATCCCCTGGCTACAGTCAGAGGACCTGGATTCAGATCTTACCTCTGATGCTTGCAACTGTATGATTTTGGACAAATCACTGAACCTCCTGGTGCCTTAGTTTCTTTGTCTTTAAAATGAGCATGTTTAAAACTGGGGTTTTAAGATGCCTTTTTAGTCCTCAATCCAATGAAATGATCCAATAAAAATAACTAATTTTTAATTGTGTCTCATTTATATATCCTATTGTTTCTTTTCAGTATTTGAGACAGATTAGTCCTTCCAGGATAGTTAAAAATTTTAAATCAGAAAAACATTACTATGTTTTCAGCAAATGACAAGAGTAAACATTTTAAAGTGTTGTGGGAAATGTATTAACAGGATCATAGCAATATATGAGATATTATTACTACTCTTCATCAGATAATGAAAATGAGAAGTGTAGGAT
This sequence comes from Sminthopsis crassicaudata, assembly GCF_048593235.1. Classification (NCBI taxonomy): domain Eukaryota; kingdom Metazoa; phylum Chordata; class Mammalia; order Dasyuromorphia; family Dasyuridae; genus Sminthopsis; species Sminthopsis crassicaudata. Next base: position 270,489,123 of record NC_133621.1, on the reverse strand, counting down.
CTCATAGGGGTTTACACCAGAGTATTGTATAGCCAAAAGATATAATGGGTTAAAGAACAGGGGATGGGTAAAACTTCCTTGGTATATATCTTGCTGAAAATGTGAAATTGCTTTGGTTTTATGTTCTCTATCCATTTTGTTTTTTAGCCCAGAGTGATTTGGATCCTACCTGATTTCTTTAAGACCTAGTAATTTCCATTTGAATTTATAGAATAAAGTGATTTTAATGGCTTCTTTAAAATCAGATAAATAAGGAATGCAGCATTTGCAAGTATCTTTTGTGTTTCTGTTTTTAATTTTGTTTTGTTTTGTTTTCAGTTTCCCCAGGCCATTTTGGATAAAAACAAACAAAAACAAAACAAAAAACAAAAACAAAAACAAAACAAACAACTTTTTCTTCACTCAGTTTCTTTATACCATTCATTTGCTAGAAAAAGACCTTAATAGAAATAATTCAATTATGTAAAAAAATGTATAACATATAATTTCATTGTTTTCTGAGTCAAGAAACTTTTTAAGAAAAAAATCACAATTATGACAGTATTAAAAAAAAACCCAACCATTAAGAAAATTAATAGCCATTTATGTGCTGTAAAATGTTCACAGAACCAAAGAGAGGCTACTTATGGCAGACTAATCAATGAAAAACTAAAATACTAATATAATGCCAATATCCAAAGTAAAATTTGTTAGGATAAAATATAGAAGCAATCATTCCCAAATTCCGACAAAGTCAAAGATTTAATCAAGAAACAAATCTACATTGTTTTTCAGTCATATTAATGTTTTAGAAGTATGTGTAAATATGTATATGTGCATATACATATATATTTTGTATACATGAATATGTATGTATATGTATATAGGTATATATGTTCATTATATACATATATATCACTATATATATATACACACATATATATAAACATATATATACATATATATATATGTTTGTATGTGTGTGTGTGTGTGTGTGTGTGTGTGTGTGTGTACACACACATATATGTATATCTACAATCCTCCCTGGAGACATGAGGAGAGGAGTGAAAAATACAAAAAAAAAAAAATGCATAGCTGAGAACAAAAGTAAACCTAAAGTTTTAAAAGTAAAATTTTACTCAACAGATTTACTACAGGTCCCTTTCTGGAGCCAATGAATAATGAATTTGTTGATACTTCTTTGGTACTTCCTAGAAGAAGATCAATATATTTTCCTGAAAATACAGAGTCTTCAGAAAGTTCTACTGAAGACTGCTTTTCAAAGGTTAGTCATTTTTTCCCACCTTCTTGTTCTTTATCCTAAAGTTATAATGTAAAATTTCATGCTTATTTATTTTTGGGATTTATTTTTCAAAAAAGATGATTTTTTTTGCCTAATAATAAATAAAAAATGTAGATATTTTTAAAGTTTTGTGTTCTTTAAAGTTTAAAGGCTGTGTATTAAAGTTGTTTTTTTTGTTTATTTGTTTTGTTTTGTTTTGTTTTGTTTTAATCCACAAGTATCATTCCTTTAAATTAATGATAATTCAATGGTGAAAAGGTGTGTAGCCAACATGGCTTAATCTTCTCTTTGACTCTCTCTTTGTAACCTGGAACACTTTAGTCAAAATCTAATTGTTTTTAAAGTAACCTCATATTAGTGCCTTTTTTTTTTTTGTAATCATTTTTTATTCTAATGACACAAAGCTGATGGGAAGAAAAATCCTGTAGTTTCCATAATTAAAGGATTAGGATGAATGGAATTGGGAAAACCAATTTAACATATTTTTTCTTTTTCAATGGGTTCAATAATTTAGCATCTTAAAATAGTTTTCTTTCCTATACATACATACATATATATATATATATATATATATATATATAGTCACTTAAAACATAAACATAAAATAAGAAAATAAAAACAAGTAAAATAAAATAAAGCAGAATCTTTTCATGTGCCAAGTAAAACATTGTGAAGGATTCAAAATATGCAGGAATAAATTTCAATTTCAAGAAAACATATATAATAATAGAAGGCATTATATTCCTAACAGTCCATTTTTTCTTTTATTTCTTCTAGGTTTACTTTTGTTCTCTGCTATGTTTTTTTTTTTTTTTTCTTGGTACTTTTCACTCTTTTCCTCATGTCTCCAGGGAGGCTTGCAGATATACATATATGTGTGTGTACACATATACACACACATATATATATATATATATATATATATATATATATATATATATATTTACTGATATATATGAATATAATGTACATATATACCTATATACATACATATTCATGTATACAAAATATATAAGTACATGCACTTATACATATTTACACATACTTCTAAAAGATTATTATGACTGAAAAACAATGTAGATTTGTTTCTTGATTAAATCTTTGACTTTATCGGAATTTGGGGATTATTACTTCTATATTTTTTCCTAATAAATTTTACTTAGGACATTGGTATTATATTAGTATTTATTGCTTATTTTTCCCATCCCTGCTTATTCTTCTTTTTGACTTAGGCTTTACCAGCTGTCCCCTCCTCTACCCAACCACCATGGATATGTTTTTTTATCTTTTCCCCCAATCCCATACTTTCCTCTTTATCCCATTCATATTAATCTACACACCTTACCCCATTGCCGTTCAATTACCCACACTACTGTACCCCACCTTATCCTATTCCTTCCAATCTTATTTTCTTTAGAGATTTTGAAGGATATTGTACCCTTTCTGATGTGTATATACCAAGAAAGAATAACACACACACACATACATACACATATTGTACGTGTATAAGAGACACACAAATTCATTTTTCAAATTGTTCTTATATGTTAAATTTTCTATTAAGTCCAGGTTTCCTTGAGATAAAATTCTGAAATTAAAATAGTATTTTGAATGTCCTTTTGTTTTCATTGATTATTATACTTAATTTTTCTGGTTATAATATTTTCATCTACAACATTAAGGTTTTATGTAATATATATCTCATTTTTCCCATTTCAAATTTAATATTTTTAAAATTACAGGTCAGTCATCTTTACATTTATGTATATAATTGGGAGTTCCAGATTCTCCCCCTTCCTCTCTCCTTACTATAACCCTTCCTTAGCGCCACCCACAGTGAAACTACATGTGAAGTGATGCAAAAACCTTCTATTAAAGTCATGTTGCTACAATAGAAAACAGATCTTCTCCCTCCCCTGTCAAAAAAAAAAAAAAAGAAAATAAAAATTTATGCTTCAATCTGTATTATGACACAATCAATTCTTTCTCTGGATGTGAATAACATTTTTCATCATAAGTCCTGCACAATCATTGCATTGATGAGAACTTGCTACTACTTTATACACAGGACATTTCACTTTGCATAATCTCACAGAGAACTTATCTCACTGAAAACATCCTACTAATAGGTTATTTTATAAAATATATATACATATATATATATATATAATGTTCTTATAAAATTATTATTTCAACAGTGATATGTAGCATGATGTATTCTGTCATTCCCAATTGAAGAGCATCCCCTTCATTTCTAATTCTTTGTCCTGAAAAATGAACTGCTATAAAACATTTTTGAATATATAGGCCTCCTTTCCCTTCTTAAAAATAATTCTATTTAGGAGACATGCCATATATTGGTATAGGTCAAAAGGTAAATAAGATTTTTAGGAACCTTAGAACATACTTCCAGTTTGCTTTACAGAATGTTTGAATAAGCTCACAATTCCATTAACAATGCATAAATATCTCCTTCCCCCCCACACATTCATTCCAATATTTGTCATTTTCCTTTTCTGCCCCATTAGCCAATTTAAAAGACTGTACCTCAGAGTTGTTTATGTCTAATTTCTCCGATCTACTGTTAGAAAAATTTTATATGACTATAAATAGCTTGATTAGTTCATCTGAAAACTGTTCATATCTTTATGATTTATCAGATAGGAATATGGCTCCTATTTTTTCTTTAATTTGGCTATAACTCTTACATTTGAGAAGTGAAGCTTTCATCAGATAAACTTGCCTCAAAATTCGTTGCACAATTACAATTGCTAATTTTATTCCCCACTCGGTTTATTCTGTTCTCTCTCTTATCACCCTGTCCCTCCTTAAAAGGTTGTGCCTTTTAACCTCCCCTCCCTTAGTATGTCCTCCTTTCTATCACTCTCCATCCTTCTCATACCCCGTTCCCTACCTCCTTTCCTGTAATATAGATTTCTATACCTGAGCGAGTATGGTATTTTTTCTTTGAACCAATTCTGATAGTTCTCTTCCTCTTTTCCTCTCCATTGTAAAATCAGGTTTTTAATTTCCTCTTTTCAGGCAGATAATTTATGTCATTCACCTCTCTCTTTCCCTTTTTCCCTAGTGTATTCCTCTCTTCTCCTTATAGTTTTAGTTTTCAAAATATTATCCCTTCCTATTCAACTCATATCTCTGCCCTTTAACTATAGAAACTCCTTCAAACTGTCTGAATCAACTTCCCATGTAGAAAAATAACCAGATAATAACCTTACAAAGTCTCTTATGATTTTACTTGATTGAATATGCCCTTGGACTTTTTCTGAAACCTGTATTTGAAAGTCAAATCTTCTATTCAGCTCTAGCCTTTTTGTCATGAATTCTTGAAAGTCCTCTTATTATTAGTTTTGCTGAATAGGTAATTCTTTCTTGTAATCCTAACTGCTTTACTCTGGAGATTATCATATTACAAGTCCCCAGTCCTTTAATATAGATGCTGCTAAATCTTGTATTAATCTGACTTTGGCTCAACTATACATAAATTGTTTCTTTCTGGATGCTTGCAATATTTTCTCCTTGATTTGGGAGTTTTGAAATTTCTTTTATTATTCCTGGGAGTTTTCATTTTGGGATCTGTTTTAGGAGGTTTCTTTCCATTTTTATTTTGCCTTCTCATTTTAGAATATCCTAACAGTTTTCCTTGGTAGTATTTTTGAAATTTTTCTAGGCTCTTTTTTTCCCATTATGACTTTCAGGTACACCAATAATTTTTAAAACACCTTACCCAGATTTATTTTCCAAGTTGTTTTCATTTTCTTTTTTCCCCCATTATTTTGTTTTTGTTTGTTTGTTTGTTTGTTTGTTTGCTCTGAAACATTAATATAAGTTACTTATTCTGGAAATGTGAATTTTGGTTATAATCCTCCCTCCATTGCTATCAAGAATATCATATTCTTAAGGTAGAATCCTTAAAGGTAGAAGTTGCTAAATAGTGTGTTATTCTAACTGTGATTCCCCTGTCCTTGAATTGTTTTTTTCTGGATGCTTGCAAGTATTTTTACCTTGGCTTTGGAATTCTGTAATTTAGCTGTAATATTCCAGAGAGTTTTCATTTTGGAATTCCTTTCAGGAGGTAATCAGTGGATTTTTAAATTTCAGTTTTACTCTTGGGTACTAGAATATCAGGACAGTTTTCCTTAATAATTTTCTTGAAAGATGATATCCAGACTCTATTTTTGGTCATGACTTTCAGGTAGACCAATAATTTTTAAATTATCTCTCCTGAATCTAGTTTGCAGATTAGTTGTTTTTCCAATGAGATATTTCATATTTTTTTTATTTTTCTTGTTTAAGCGTTATTATATGTTGACTTATCATAAAGTCATAAGCTTCCATTGTGCAATTCTCTTTTATATGGAATTCTTTTCCTTTGTGAGTTTTTGTACCTTCTGTCCCTACTGGCCAATTGAGCTAAAAAGCTAAAGGCATTCTTTTCCTCCTTAGCCTTTTGTATTTCCTTTTTAGGTATTTTTCTCAATTCATGTCCTAATTTTTTCTCTAAGTCTCTTACTTAATTTTCAAGCTTTTCAGCTCTTCCATGTCCTGAGTCTAATTCTTACTTTTCTCGGAGGCTTTGGATGTAGGAGCTTTGACGTTTTTTATTTTCTGAGTGTGTTTTGATCTTCCTTACCACCACTATAACTTTCAGTGGTCAGAAGCTTTTATGTTCTCTGCTCATTTCTCTAGGCTACTTATTGCTCAGCTTTTACCTCTTTGATAATGTAGGGTTCTGTTTTCAGAGTGGAGGGTGCTCTGACCCAACTTTCAGGGATTTGGTGCATCTGTTTTCAGAGATTCTTCAAGGAACCTGACCACAAACACTCTTTTCTGCCTTGGAGCTTTTTGGACTGTCCTTGCTCCACTGTAGCTGTAAGATTTAGTGCGTTCAAGCAACAGAGTGCTATTTTGCTGATGCTGTGGTTACCATGTTTGCGACTGGGGTCACGGTAGCACTACCTATGCTGGGACGACTTGCCCTACTCCCACCCCTGGTAGCACAGACACTCTTCTGTGAACTAACATGTCCTTCCTGTTGTACCCAGGCAGAGATGTCCAGGAGCTCCCAGCACTGCTGCTGTTTCCACCTTGTGATGATGTTGTCAGGGCCAGGACTAGGGCTAGGGCAGGCCCAGTGACTAGCCTCCTACACCCTGGAGCCCCAGCCCTTTTCTGCTGAACGTCTAAGTCCTCTTTGGTGTTTTTGTCCTGGGATATCTGGAAGCTACCAGTAGTGCTGTGGATTGAGAAGGCCCACCTTGTGGATGCTGGGGCTGGGTTTAGGGCTGCACAGAATTTCCATTCTGGTGTCACAGATGTTTTCTGCTGCTCTTCTAAGTTGTCTTCAGCTGGAAAATATTCTACTCTGTCTTTGGGGATGTTCTGATGCTCTAAACTTTGTTTAGATTCCTTTAAAGTAATTTGGAGCATTTGGGGAATGAGTTGGCTGAATTCTGGCTTTTATTTTGCCATCTTAGCTCCACCTTGAAAGAATATATCGTTGCTACATTTAAAAGCAGGAAAACTTGGATTCAAATCTCACTCTCTGTACACAAATGACTCTGAACATATTTGCATAGGTAGACATTCATATACATGTATGTAAATATGATACCCGTGTGTGTGTGTGTGTGTGTGTGTGTGTGTATAAAAAGAAGGTCTTATAGAGAAGAAAATTTAGAGTTAGATACTTATTCTGACTTTGAAACTTGGCCTCTACAGAGAGCATGAATGTGCTCACTGATACCGTATTTGGGACATTAGTCATATCTCACAAGTAATGAATTCCTTTGTCCTGGATATTTATGATGTTGCCACATTGATTATTGCTTCAGATGTGGCTGGTATATATCTGAGCCATTCTCTTGAATTCGGCCTTTAAAGAAACTTTGGGATTCCCCCTTGTGGTGTCAGAGGACACATAAAACAAGTACCTAGTCAAGCCTATCAAAAGGGTAGGATCAAAATGCTCAACCCAGTCTCTTTGGTCAAATTTACTCCATATATATTGGAGATATCTTCAAATTCAAAACAAAATCTTTATATTTCTGCCATGTCAAGTGAATTAGGCTTTTCTTCGTCACCCCTTCTATGTGTTATGGATGTACATATGTGTATATTTATATTTAATTTTTTCCAAGTATTTAATTTTCTGTTTTGCTCCATGTAAATTGATATACATTTTATATGTGGACTGTCTGTAGCTTAGTGAAGTATTAATATTTACAATTGTTTTAAAGTATAGGCTCATTGTTGATTTTCTTTTTAAAGAAAAATGTTATATTCAGCAAAAAAAAAAAAAATAATAGTAATAATAACAAGGGTAACATTTGCCTAGAGTAGAAGGCATATATATATATATATATATATATCAAACCTGAGACATAACTACTATGCTAACAAAGTTCATATTTTTTGGTATATAATTAATAGTGATAAACTCTTGATGCTGTTAATAATAGTATCATCTTTTATTAGATCCCACCTTCTATATGGGCCCTCATTTCTGAGTGTGGGGGGTCACAAAGTTATAATTTGTTAAGGGTAAATATCTGATTTGTATATGTTTCACATATCTATATATCTGGAGTAAGATAAAAAATGAGTTTTTATTAAAAAGGGATTTGTGAGTGGAAAAAATTTAAGCCCTATTTTATAGCTATATATTTTCTGATGAATGACCAATAGTCAAACTTAATTAATGTGTACATTTATTAATAATTTCTTTGGATACCTGCAATTTATAAAAACAAATTTTGTGAGTTGTTTGGATTATCTGTAGTTCCTTATTCTTCATTTACTTCATTTTTTTGAAATATTATTTTAATGTTATTTCAGATTCAGCAGGCGATGGAAAACTCTGTAGCTAAAAGTGATGATGGTATGTTCAAATGATTCATAAGTAAAATGTCACCGTTTATGCTCTATCTGATTTGTGAATATACCTTTAAAATCCCCCTAAAGTGCTATTTCAATGGGAAGAAGAAGAAGAAGAAGAAGAAGGAGGAGGAGGAGGAGGAGGATGATGTTGTTGTAATAGTGAAATCAAAGTGTGGTTTGTATTTCTTCTGATAGGCAAATAAAATAATTGTCACAGTTCATTTCATTTTGAGCCCGAAGGCAATAATATTATAAATAGGAAATAGAGCTCGAACATAAGCATGAGCAGATAGACAACACAAGCAAATAGACTACTATGAACATAATTTTAATTGCAGTTCCTGTACCGATTGCTACTTCAGAAGGTAAAATGATAATATTAGGTGAACAATCTGATGAGTTGCTCCAATAATAGAAATGGACATTTATTCAGGATCTTAAACTTTGCATTTTGAATATATTAGCTGATTTGAAATTCCAAACAATCCTGTATGGTAGATGACTTCCAGAAAATCTTGAAGTTCTCTCTATGAAATATAGTCCTTAAAACCATGAACAAGTCACTTACCTTCAAAATGCTCAGCAAACTCTTAAGACTCACTTGGACCAATGACCATTTCCATGATTCTCACACCCAGAATTCCTTGATATGATGAACCATTACTGCCAATACAAAAAATGCACATACACACACATGTATAAATTGCTTTTTCTTCTTCTTTTTTTTTCCACAGATATTTCTGAGCTTCCATCTACATCTCGCTGGGCTTCACCAGTAGTATACAGTAGAAGGCCAAATCTGAATTGGGATCCAGTTTCCAGACCAACTCAGCATTACTCAAGAAATTTTAAAAAATATTAATGAACTTTAAAAAAAGGAAAAAATAAAGTACATCGAGAACTCTACTAACATCACTATTCATCAATTTGATATCAAAGCTCTGTATGTAAGACACAAGAGCTTTGACCTGCACAATCTAAGTTAACTAGCTTAATTATAGAAATTTAGCATCCTTCCGCCATTCTTTTTCCTTCTCATAGTGATCAAGCTCAGTGTGACAGAGTTAATAATTAAATGCAAAGTGCCCCCCAAAATTCTTGTACCTCTGAATTAATCACTGGTTTAATAGCAACAGGTAATCATCTTATGACCACTTAGATCATCCAATTCATGACTTGTACCATTTCCTCACACCTACACTAAGGAGAAGCCTGTCCATTTGTGGAATATTTCTTACTTCACCCACCTTGCGACCCTGCTGACATATGATGTCACTCAACTATCACATGTCAATCAGTGGAATTATTCAATATCTATTATAGCTGTTCTTGAATGTCTAGACATCTAGCCTTATAAAAATCTGGCCCTAGAAAGAGGATGAATCTCAGATGGTGGGAAAGAGCTGAGATCCTCTTCATCACAGAGAACTGTGGATCCTTCCTTTGCTCAGAGTCACTTCCTTTGCTCAGAGCTCGATCTTAGGTTCTTGTGTGGAGATGGGATATTCTCAATTTCCACAGTGATAGCTCCTCTGGTGGGATAGTGATGCATGGGTCACAGCCTTTTTTGACCAATCCCTGTAAGGACTCAAAAAGGAAATGTTCACAAAGTGGCATTTTCATGCAAGGATCGTCCATGGACACTGACCCCTTGATATCTGCACATATATTTTCTGCGCCTGAGGTAAGTCTCATCCAGATTATAGAGTCTCCCTTGAATAACCCTAAATTCATTTTCTTTTAATAAGGCTCCTTATTTGTCTCAATTCATAACCTTTGGACCACTCACATTCTATTTTTATAAATATTATATGGCCCTCGTTTTAAATTTTTAAATGTGCACTATTGGTTATTTTACTCTACTTTTTTTTCCCTTTATTTTCCTACGTCTGGGGAGATATTCAATAATGGAATTGCCAGTTCTTCATTTTCAGCCAGCTAGCTAATTTTGAAACTTTGTGTTGGTAGGGTTAAAATTATTTTTTTTACCTTTAAATTTATTTGACAAGAAGTAATTATTCTTCTCATCAGAATAAATACCTCCTATTCCTATTATAAATACACTTCTTGTTACTATAAAAAGATAAATTAAACGGATAATTTTGCCTATTATCCTATTTTGCTTTTCTGTCTACTTAATTACTTATGTGCTACAAAAAGGGAAGGAATATCAACCTGCTCTGATCTTGACTCAATTTTCAATGTGGCCATGTAATTGAAAACTGTAGTGAAGTTTTGCTACAATGATTCTATAGTGCAGTTTAAATGGTTTTTCATATTTTTAAGAAAAAGAAATAGATTCTAAACCCTGAAATATAATGTTGCTTGAGATCCTGTCCCAGAAGTGACTGGACAAGTAGTAATGTACAAGCCCACAATGTCTTATTCTATACAGATCCCATTGCCACATAATATAAGGCAAGTTCTTTGAATTATGTTTATGATATAAAATGAGACTGGAGCCAATGTGCCACCTCTTCAGCATTGAGGGATTGAATGTTTTTCTGCCTTTTTAAATGCCCCATAGCAAAATCGTTCCTGACTCTCTCTATCCACCTTAGGTGGAGGAGTAGATAATTTATTCTGTAAGAATTTAGTTAACTTTTTCTGACCCTCCACTTTTTGAAAACGTGTCACAGAATACCGTTTTATCCTTCACAATATGGCATGACATTTTTAGTTTAGTTACATTTTAATGGGGATAAAATTTTAAGAATCATATTTGTCACTCATAAAATTATTAATAGGTATGCAGTATACATTGTGCTCTATATCTAAGTCTTATTTTAAAATTTATCAGGGGATAGAGGGAACTCCAAATTCTTAGTTTGTTTATCAAAATGAATAGTCTTTCTGGTCCTAGACAGTTGAAAAAGCTGGATACAGAATTGAACGTTATAATAAGAAATCATGTACTTAAAACCAATTTCTGATACACATTGGCTAATAGGTTTTATAGAGGGTACTTAACCTTTAGTGCTTCAAGAGTCTAACTCACTAAGAATATAATTTGCAAAGAAATTTCCTATCAGGGGAGGTGATTTGTAGCATTATCAGTTCCAGGCAAATGAAATCTCATACTTACTTGAATGTACCTAGTTCAAAAGAAATCTAGCAACATGTTATTGGACGGATTGGAGAAAATACATTTTGGAGAATGGTTATGAATCAAATAATACAATAATGTATTCAGTGAAATGGGATAGAAAAAAGTGCTAAATTCACTGCTCATCTCATTGTCTTTAGACTATATTTTAGGGGAGAATGTCAGAAGAAATAATAGATATGCATTGTACTTCTTAATTTGTTTTTGTTTTTGTTTTCAGCTTTTCTCCCCAGGAAGTCTTGAAAAGAGAAAACACACTGGCTTGCATCAGCCTTTTTCTTCTAGGGACGGTAGAATCTGTATAAAAGGGACATTATTTTGGGACCTCTTGCCCATGGAGAACTACAACTATCTCATCCTAAACAGAACAGTCTTAGATATGCCCTGATTTACAAAATGGACTAAACAGCTCATACCATGTCATGCTGAATGTGGCAGGATTATACCTACAAACATTTGCACTGGGAAGAGTGTGTTGAGGAATGTAAAAGAAATGTGTTTTTTCTCAATCTACTTACATAAAAAACTCAGAGTAATTATGTTATGTCAGGTTGTTCTTTCTTTTTATAATAACTGCAAGAGAGATTGTGCTCTGTTAGTGTGAAGCAACCTGCTAATGAAAAGGTTAATTTAACCGAATCACTAACAGATATCTAAGACTTTACAAAAAACTTTTTTTCTACCATCAGAAATGTGATACTTAAGACATTTATCTATAGCATACTTCCATGTAAAGCGAGTCAGGTCTCAAAAAAAACAGTGTAGCAAAATTTCATAAATAATACTTTCATAATTAATACATGCACATCATGTATTAATATTTGTGTTTTAATTGTGTTTTACATTTTTATGAAATAGTGGAAGAAAATTCCTCAAAAGAATCTATAAATAGGTAGGCTTCATAGGAGGATAATATTTTAAGTAATTAATCCTCATGGTCCATACTTTTTTCTGCCCAAGGCTAACACTATTCTTGTGCCCCTCAAAAGACATATCTTCAATGCACAGAATTAGCTTAAGTAATGTGTGTGTATTAAAACATACATGATGCTTATATACATACATGTGTAGAAATACACAATCAAAGCAAATTACAAATACAAAGTAAAAATTGTACAAATAAATAAACATATATAGAAACATAAACACAGGTAGGTATGTAATTTTATGAGCATATATGCTATCCAAAATAAATCTGCAAATAATTGTATACAAATTATATATATATATATATATATATGCACATGTATATATATATATATATATATATATATATATATATATATATATATATATATATATATATATATGCACACATGTATAAGTATGCATGTGTGTGTGTTTATGAAGTTTTTAGCAGATTAGCAACTTTTCTGCTTTAGGGAGTTGCCTATTAACTATGAAAGATCAAGAATCTTGCTTGGGCTCAAAAAACCAGTATGTGAAAATGGTAAAATTTGAATGTTTTATTTTTACTACAAAACCTATTCTATATAATACCTTAATATAATTATTAAGAAATGTTTATTAGATGAATGAAGAATGAACAAGCTATGTCCTTCCATATGGCCACACCATGTATTAGCTACCCTGAGATAGATTCCTGCAAAGCCTTTTAAGGCACATCTACAGTGCAAATATGTATCCTCTCATAATTGTGGAAATTCATCTAAGTGACTAGGCAAAGGAGTTATCAACACGAGGTAGGGATTAGTTACTGGAACCAGGATCCTCAATATAGCTAGGAAATGGTATTGGAAATTTCTCAGCAAGGAGAGCAGCAATAGAAAAAAATACAAAAGCCTTTGCTGAGTGATTTCTTCTTAGAATTCTTGTGGACAAGAGTGGTAGAAAACTGCTTGTCACTTTGAGACTTGTACAGAAGTATTCTAGTTCCCAATTAGAGGTCTTAGAGGTCTCTGGGAAGGGGTGGCAAGTCTATTAAAAGGGCACAATGTTTCTTGAGCTTCTAGACATTGCAAAGCATTAGCTGTAAATTGGAATGATGGAGTAAGGGAGGAACGAAGGAAGATGAAGGGAAGGATCAGGAAGATGCCTAGGTGGAAAAAAACTTACGTGTGCCTACAAGAGTTGTTGCATGAGGCATAATGCCTTGATTTCTTGTCTTAGATATGCTAAAAATTCAGTCATAAAAAAAGAACCTCTTTTTTTGCATGAGGTTACGCTTAATAATGAGAACTTGATGGTCTTGTTTCAGCATTTACAGTATTCCTGATAATTTTTTTTACTTTTATTATTCCCCTTTTGGAGCTGTTTTAAAGTTTGCTCTAGAAGATTGTGGGAAAAGGGGAGCAGGAGAAGGATATGAACTCAAGGAGGAGAAGCTAATGAAATGTGAAGAAAATTTGGAAGTCTAAATTCTAAAGAATTTTGAAAGAGGCCAAAAGTTTGAAAGGTAATAATAAAGAAATTCAGGAAGCTTTAAGAAATTGATTTGACTTGAGCTGGAGGAGAAAGATTCCATCTTTAGTAGGAAAAGAAAGTGAGCCCAAAGAGTAGTATTGGAAGAATTGAAAGTAGACATAAGGAGGAAGAAGAGATGGAATCCAAATGAAAGAGGAGAAGACATGTTAAAAGAACAGGTATTTAACCAACATCACCCACCTCAAAACAAAATAAAGTCAAAATGGAAACATGGTTTGGGCATAAAGGATGATACCATATACAAATTAGGAGAACATGAGATACATTACATTGATTACATTAAATAAAAATGTTTTGCCCAAACAAAACAAACAGAAACAAATCTTTCAGACAGTATTTCTAATAAAGATCTCATTTCTCAAATTATAAAAAGAATTGTGTCACATTTATAAAAATACAAGTCATTCCCCAATTGATAAGTGGTCAAAGATTATGAACAGAAAATTTTCAGATGACAAAATTAAAGCATTTATAGTTCTATGAAAAAATGCTCTAAATCACTATTGATTAGAGAAATGAAAATTAAAACTCTGAGGTACCACCTCACACCTCTCAGTTTGGCTAAGATGACAGGAATATATGAGAAATGTTGGAGGGCATGTGGGAAAACTGGGACACTGAAGCATCATCGGTGAAGTTGTGAAATGGTTCAACCATGCAGGAGAACAATCTGGAACTATGGACAATGGGCTATAAAATACATATTCTTTGACCCAGAAATGTCATTATTGAGAAGGAAATCATATCCCCAGGAAATCATAAAGGAGCGGGCAGGAGCCAGAAGCACAAATATTTGTAGCAGCTCTTCTTGTGGTAGCAAATAATTGGAAAAGAATTGGATGCTCATCAGTTGGTGAATGGCTGAACAAGTTGTGGTACATGAAGGTAATGAATATTATTGTCCTATAAAAATGATGAACAACCTGATTATAGAAAGGCCTAGAAAGATTAACAGGAACTAATGCTGAGTGAAACAAGCAGAACCAGGAATACATTGTACACAATAACAGCAAGAATATGGGATGATTAACTATGAAAGACTAGGTTCTTTTCAGTAGTTCAGTGATCCAAAGAAAACCAATCCATGCTTTGTTCACTTTTTTTTTTTTATCTCTCCCATGGTTGTTTGTTTTGTTTTTTTTCCCCTTTCACTGTGATTTCTCTCCCCCAACACAATCCTTAAAGCAATATGTATTAAAAATAAACTTACTTAAACAAACAAAAAAGAATAGGTAATTAAAGTAACTCAATTGGACATACTTATCACAGAATTAGGACTAAAAAGGTGCCTCCATGCTAATAGAATCTAAAGAGGTGAGAAGAGAAGGGCTTTACCATTACTGTGCAGGGAGTGTGTCTGAGAATAAAGATACACTGGGTTTGAGTTCCCCTTTATGACATAATTGATTTATGACCCCAAGCAGTCAGCCAATTCTTGTGTCTCTTAGCAACTCTCTGATACACATCTTTTCCATAAGTTCCCTGCACTAATCATTTACAAGTCTTAAACCTCACACTTCTTGAATTTCAGATCAAACCTGAAATCTTCATTCCTAGTGAATTGACAAATGTGGAGTTGAAAATCCCTGAAAGCAGATAACCACAGCAAGTGTAAAAAAAAGATGCGGCCAAAAAAAGATAAAGATTAATAATTTTTTTTAAACCTTGTCAAGAGGCAAAGGTAATCATTTATTCAAATTATGGTTAAGAAATTAATTGCTGTTGTATTCTGTATCTTTTTTGATTGATTAGAAATATGAAAAGTATATGATTGTTATATAACTGTATATACATATATGTGTTAAACAGATCCAATAACTGATTTTATATGTATTTTACTTAAAATTGAAAGTACTATTCATACTAAAAAGAATCACTTGCCTTTTAGACCTGCAAAGAAAACATTCAATGAAAAGAATAAGGATTGTAAAAAAATGTAAAAAAAGGACCTTGAAGTACAACAAAGATTCAACTCCCCACTGGGACTCAGCATTACCTCTCAAGCTCAAAGATGGACCTCCAATGAAATAAGGGACTTTTCAATCATTTCTCTTGAAAAGATCACAACTAAACAATTTTGACCTATAAACATAACTTTCAAAAAAGCATTAAAGGATAAATTGGGGAAAATATTATCTCATTTTATTAAAAGGTTTACATTCCTATATGGGAAAATGATACTTTTTAACTTTTGAGAATTGTATCTTTTATTAGGGCAGTTAGAAACAGTGTGTGGGTATAAGTTAGTTTAAATCAATAATATTTTTAGAAATAGATAAATAAAACAATTCCACCATTAAGGGATTCTGGGAGAAGAATAAAAGGGGGGTAAAGTGAAATGAATTTAATCACATGAAGAGACACAAAAGACAAAGTAGTAGCAGGGGAGAAGAGAGCAGGATTCACACTATTTGAAGCTTAATTGATTTTTAAAGTCTTTTTAAACCTCTTCCAAGAACTTTTTTAATTTTTAAAATTTTTCTTTGTAGCTTTCTGGAAAACTATTTTGGTTTGTACCCTGATTTTTTTTCTAACATCATAGTAGTTTTCCATGGCCAGATTATTTCTCTAGTTTCACTCATTTTTGATAATCTGTATTCTGGCTGTTGACTATGTTATACTTGGGTTTTGCCACACAGAGTAAGGTATATCTCAGACTCCTTTTTTTCTGTGTTGTTGTTTTATGAATTTAAGGGGGCCTACTATTCCTTCCACTTTTTTTATAATCTGAGACCAGCTGTGGTCAGTGCTCTTCCAGTTCATGCTTTGTTCTATAAGTGGTCTGAGGTACTCCCCTCCACTCCTGACATTGAGGAGGATAACCCAGCATTAATACCCAAGCACTCTGGTACCCCTGCAGTGTCTCAGGCAACTGGAAGAGCCAATTTATTTCTGTTACACCCCTATGGATTACTCTAACCTGGTAGCTCCCGTAGAGCTACTCTTAATGCCCGTCCATTGGCGGCACGGCTAGGCCACACTTACCCGTCTTTGGGCCCCAACCCGGATCCCACAGAGACAGACCACCAAAAGGTAGGGGTGAAGCAAAAGAGAATTTTATTCTGAGATAGTACATATTTATACCCCACTGATGATATGGGGGAAAGGAGGAGGTCTTCTAGGAACCTGGCATAATGGGATTGGCCCAAGAAGAAGGAAGGAGGCGTGCTAGGCTTTGAGAGCACTAAAGAGGGAGGCGTGGTACCTGGAGTCAGACAATGTCTCTTGGGGCTATGCCCCTCCTCCACATAGGACTGGCCTGTGCCTCAGAACCTCTCATCCCTCAGGTCCTCCCACATGACTTGAACTGCATTCTTTGCTTCTAGAGGCTTTTTAACCCTTACAATTCCCCTGCCTTCAAACTAAAACTTTACTCTTTTGCAAATGACAAATAGCAGGGCCTCATCCTATTGTTCCTTCATTGCAGAGAGCTCAAACTGTCAGCACTCTGGGCTTTGAATTTGAGGGCCTCCAAAATCTTCTCCACATCAGCCACCCAATCCCCACACTATCTGTGGGATCAACCTTTCTAAACTAAAATTGCAACAGATTTAATTTCCTTGAAGTCTTGTTCTTGTTGAATAGGCAGTCACTATTCTTGGCTGTCTGCACTTCAATCAGATCAAATCATTATCCCAGTAGGTCATATCATTGCTAATGTCCTCCAAAGTTATCTCAGACTGCCCTATGATTTTAATGCAACTTTGATTATTTCCACTGCTCTAAAATTTAATCTCAGCCATTATTTGTAAGAGGATTTAAGAAAAGCAAGTACTTTTTTGCTAAGTTCTTCCATTTTTCCTCAATTCTTCCTGTTTGTACACATTCCATAAATACTCAATTTAATTCCATATTTCCCAACTGCTTTTCTATCAGTCTTCCTTTATTCTACCAGCAATCAGCTCTGACTTTTCTTCAGTCTCATCTTAGAAAACTTTAGACATTTTAAACCAGATTTTAACTTTTGACTTAATGGAACCAAACTTTGGTAGGGTTAATGTGTGGTCCAGTAAGAAATTTCATATGTAGTTCTCATTTTGTTGGGAAGTAAGGCAAGAAAGGATATATAAAACATTTTTGTTTGTTGTGTTCTTATAAAAAACATTTTTTTTCTTTTATATTAAAATATATCAGCTTTTTATATTCAAAATATATGCAAGGATAGTTTTTAAACATTGCTTTTTGCAAAACCTTGCATTCCAATTTTTCTCCCCTTCCCCCCGTCCCTCTTCCTTAGATGGAAAGTAATCCAGTATATATTAAACATGGTAACAAGATATGTATATCACATATAGTCATACATATTTATACAATTATCTTGCTGTCCACACACATGCACACACACACACACACACACACACACACACACACAATCAAAAAGGAAGAAAAACCAGAAGGAAAATAAAATTCAAGCAAACAACAACAAAAGGGAAAATGCCATGCTATGATCCACATTCAGTTCCAGCAGTCCTCTCTCTGGGTTCAGATGGCTCTCATTATCACAAGATCATTGGAACTGGCCTGAATTATCTCATTGTTGAGAAGAGTCATAGCCATCAGAATTGATCATCCTATAATATTGTTGTTGCCATGTACAATAATTTCCTGTTTCTACTCATTTGACTTAGTATCAGTTCCTGTAGGCCTCAACAAGTCTCTGAAATCATCCTGCTGATTGTGTCTTATAGAACAATAATGTTCCCTAAGCCAAGAAGGTGGGAGAAGACATGAATTTTTCTGAGATCTTCCCATATCCCTCAAGTTAACAGCACATTAAGCCTTTGCACATGTTTTGGAGTGACAGAACCCACAAATATTTGGAGTGAAGCAAATTTCCAGCCAAATATAATTTAGAAAATTTTCAGAGAAGGTCTGTTTCAATTGGGCATGAAGGAAGGCAGGCCAAGCACAAGCAGTCACATAGAAACCTGAGTATGGGCAATGCAAAAAACCTAGAGTAGTGTGAGCTTTGTGCTCCAGCAATCTACCAGGAGGAATCTATGGCAGTGTTGGCTACTCTGTCCTGATTGTAAGCTAGTAGATCAGCAGATTAGCTGTAAAACATTCAACACAAATTCCAAAGTCAAATAGCAAGTCCCTAAACCCCAGAAGATCAAGACTTGGCCATACCCACCCAGCACCAGAAGTTAGTCAGCACTGACTGAGGCAGTGACTGTTGCCTATAGAAGAAGCTTGGAAAATCTCCCCTTTGCCCTAAAAGCAGACTTTGACCTTTTAAAAAATGAGTAAAAAAGCAAAAAGAACTCTATATTTTATGGAGAAAGAGTATACATTTTTAAACCCTGAGGACAGTAAAAGCAGAGCATCTCCAGATGAAGCCTCAAAGGCTTATGTGAATTGGCCCCCATCTCCCAGGGATATCCTGGAAGAATTCAATAAGAATCTTCAAACAAGAAAAATGAGGAAAGGAAATGAAAACTTTCCAAGAGGGTTTGGGAAAAGAAATAGAAATTATTTGAAGAAAACTCCTTATAAAATAGATTTAAAGAAATGGAAAAAGCATATCATTCTTTAGAAAATAGATCTTATAGCATAGAAAAAGAAAACAGTTCCTTGAAAAAAGAGAAATGGAAATGGAGAAAATGGAAATTTAAAAAATATGTAGAATAAAATTTTAAAATTCAATTACCCAAATACAGAAGGAGCTAAAAAAGTAACTGAAGAAAATAATTCACTAAAAATGACAAATGAACAAATGGGAATGAATGAGATATCAAATATCAGTCAAAAAATAGAAAAAGAAAAAAAAAAAAAAAAAAAAAGAAAATTTCCTAATTGAAAAAACATCTGACCTGTAAAATAGATCTAGGAGAGATAATCTAAGATTATTGGATTTCCTAAAAACTATGATGAAAAAAAAAAAATCCTAAACATCATATTGTAGAAAATCATCAAGGAAAACTGCCCTAATGTCCTAGTATCAGAAGGTAAAATAGCCATTGAAAGAATTCACCAATCACCTGAAAGAAACTCCAAAATGAAAACTACAAGGAACATTTTAGCTAAATTTTGGAATTATTGGACCAAGGAAAAAATACTGCAAACAGCCAGAAAGAAGCTTCCACTTTAAAGGATCAAAGAGCCTGGAACCTGCTATTCCAAATGACATAATAATTTATATTGTAGCTAAGAATCAATTATCCAGCTAAATTGAGCTTTATCTTTCAGGGAAGAAAATGGACATTAATTGAAACAGATTAGTTTCATTTATTTCTGATGAAAAAAATGAGAGCAGAACAAGAAACTTTTAAGAAATTTGTCCTAAACCAATTGTTTTTGATAATACTTTTTATGTTAAAATATATGCAAAATAGTTTTTAATATTCATCTTTTTTAAGCTTTTTATTTTCAAAACATATGCACAGATAATTTGACAACACTGACCCTTGCATGACCTTGTGTTTCAGATTTTCTTCTCCTTTCCCTATCTTCTCGCCAAGATGGCAAGCAATTAAATATGTTAAACATGTTCAATATGTTAAACATTTTCAATTCAATATGTATAAACATATTGATACAACTTTCTTGCTGTGCAAAAGAAATCAGATCAAAAAGAAAGCAAATGAGTAGGAAAAGAAAATGCAAGTGAATAACAAAAAGAGTGAGAATGTTAAGTTGTGATGCTCATTCAGGTTCTAGGGTCTTGTCTCTGGGTATAAATGGTTCTCTTTATCACAAAATCATTGGAACTGGTGTCAATCATCTCACTGTTGGAAAGAGTCACGTTTATTAGAATTGATTGTGATATAATATTGATGTGTTGTATACAGTAATCTCCTGGTTCTGCTAATTTCATTTAGCATCGGTTCATGTAAGTCCCTCCAGTACTTTCTAAAATCATGCTCTTGATCATTTCTTATATAACAATAATATTTGATAACATTCATAACTTAATTAGTCATTCACCAACTGATTGGGTATCCACTCAGTTTCCGGTTTCTTGCCACTATGACGAGGGTTGCCACTGTGACAAAATGATTTGAAAATCAGTTTCACTTTTAAGGCCTCATTTAAAAATGAGGCCTTAATCAGAACACATAAATGTGAAAATGATTTCCCAATTTACTGCCTCCCTTCTGATCTTGTCTGTATTAATTTTGTTTATAGAAAACTTGTTAATGTAATATAATCAAAATTGCCTATCTGGTGTTTAATTATGACTTTTAGTTCTCCTTTGGACACAAATTCTTTCCTTCTTCACAGATCTGAGAAGCAAATTATCCTATGTTCCTCCAATTGACTTATATCACTCTTTATGTCTAGATGTTATCTTGATATGTAGTATCAGGTGTGGGTCAAGACCTAATTTCTTCCATACTAGTTTTAAATTTTCCCAGTAGTTTTGTGAAATATTGAGTTTTTATCCAAAAAGCTGAGGTCTTTGTGTTTGTCAAACACTAGATTGCTATACTTACTACCTATTTTATCCTGTGATCCTAACCTATTCCACTGAGCAACTAGTCTATTTCTTACCCAGTACCAAACGGTTTTGATAACCACTGCTTTGTAATATAGTTTTAGGTCTGGTATAGCTAGGCCTTCATTAGCATTGTTTTCATTAATTCCCTTGAAATTCTTCACCTTTTGTTTTTCCAGATGAACTGTGTTACTATTTTTACTAGTTATGTAAAATAATTTTGGGGGAGTTTGATTGCTATGGCACTTAATAAGTAGATTAATTTAAGTAGCATTGTCATTTTTATTATATTTGCTCAACCTACCCATGAGCACTGGATATTTTTCAAACAGATTAGGTATGACTTCATTTGTGTGGAAAGTGTTTTGTAGTTGTGTTTGTATAGTTTTATTTCATACTATCAGCAATTATTTTGAATGGAATTTCTTGCTTCTGGGCTTTGTTGGTAATATATAAAAATGCTGATGATTGATGTAGGTTTATTCTGTATCCTGCAGTTTTGCTAAAGTTGTGAATTATTTCTAGTCATTTTTAGTTGATTCTCTAGGGTTCTAGTATGCCATCATATCATCTGCAGAGAGTGATACTTTGGTTTCCTCATTACCTACTGTAATTCCTTTTTCTTCTCTTATTGCCAAAGTTAACATTTCTAATACAATATTAAATAGTAATGGTGATAGTGGCATCCTTGTTTAACTCCTGATCTTATTGGGAATGGTTCTAGTTTGTCCCCATTACATAGGATTCTTGCTGATGGTTTTAAATATATCTACTGATCATTTCAGGGAAAAGTCCATTCATTCCTATACTCTCCAGTGTTTTGAATAGCAATGGGTGTTGGATTTTATGAAATGCTTTTTCTACATGATCATACGATTTTTGTTAGTTTGGTTATTGATTTACTTGATTATGCTGATGGTTTTCCTAATATTGAATCAGTCTTATATTCCTAGTTTAAATCCTACTTCATCTTAGTGTATTATCCTGGGGATGATTTTCTATAATCTCATTGCTAATATTTGATTTAAGATTTTTGCATCAATATTCATTAGGAAAATTGGTCTACAATTTTATTTCTTTCTTGCCTGGTTTAACAATCAGCACCATATCAGTGTCATAAAAGGAATTTACTAGGCATTCTTCTTTCCCCATTTTTTCAAATAGTTTATATAGTATTGGAATCAATTGCCCTTTGAAGATTTGGTACTATTCACATGTAAATCCATCTGCCTCTGGAGATTTTTTTGTAAGGGAGTTGATTAATAACTTGTTCTATTTCTTTTTCTAAAATGGGACTACTTGAATAATTCTCTCTTCTGTTATCCTGGGCAATCTTTGCTTTTGCAGGTATTTTTCCATTTTACTTACATTATCAAATTTATCTGCATATAGTTGGGCAAAATAACTCCTAATTATTGCTCTAATTTCCTCTTCATTCGTG
Organism: Sminthopsis crassicaudata; assembly: GCF_048593235.1. NCBI lineage: Eukaryota > Metazoa > Chordata > Mammalia > Dasyuromorphia > Dasyuridae > Sminthopsis > Sminthopsis crassicaudata. The sequence goes on along the minus strand of NC_133621.1, from coordinate 270,466,514 downwards.
GAAAGTTTTAGCTTTTCATTTTGAAACTAACAATTTGATTTCTTCTTTCCCTTTTCTAATCAAATTAAAGGTTTATTTTGTTTTTTTCCCCATAAAACCAAGTCCTCATTTTATTTCTTAATTCAATAGTTTTCTAATTTTCAGTTTTATTAATCACCCTTGTATCTTTTGAATTTCAAATTTGGTATTTAATTGAGGTTTTTTTTTTAGTTCTTAGCCCAAATTATTCATCTTCTCTTTTTCTATTTTTTGCAAGTAAGCCTCTAGAGATAAAAAATTTCTGCTTTGGCTGCATCCCACGAATTTTGGTATGTTGTCACATTATTGTCATTCTCTTGGATGAAGTTAGTGATTGTGCCTATGATTTGTTTTTTCACCCATTCATTCTTTAGGCTTACATTATTTAGTTTCAAATTAATTTTTGGCCTATTTTGCCTTGGCCTTTTGTTGCATGTGATTGTTACTGCCTCATGATCTGAAAAAAATGCATTTACTATTTCTGCCTTCTGCATTTGATTTTGAGGTTTTTATGCCCTAACACGTGGTCAGTTTTTGCAAAAGATCCATGAATCACTGAAGAAAAAGTCAATTCCTCTCTGACTCCATTCAATTGTCTCCAATCAATGGTCTGTCATACCTAACATTGCTAACATTTTGTTTACTTCCTTAATGTCTTTCTTATTTATTTTGTCATTTAGTTTATCTAGTTCTGAGAGAGTAAGGTTGAGAATCCCCCGATATCCCCCACTAGTATAGTTTTGTTATCTATTTCTTCTTGCATCTTCCTTAACTTTTTCTCTAGAATTTGAATGCTATACCTCTTGATGCTTATATATTTAGTATTGATGTAGCTTCATTATCTATGGTACCCTTTAGTAAGATATAGTTTCCTTCCTTATCTGTTTTAAATAGATCTATCTTTGCTTTTGCTTGATCTGATATTAGGATTCCTACCCCTGTTTTTTTTGTTTGTTTGTTTGTTTGTTTGTTTGTTTGTTTTTGGTTTGTTTGTTTAACTTCACCTAAGCACAATAGATTCTGGTGCAGCCCATTACCTTCACTCTATATGAATTGTTCTGCTTTAAATGTGTTTCTTGTGAGCATATTGTAAAATTCTGGCTTGTAATCCAGTCTGCTATCCACTTCCATTTTATGGGGAAGTTCACCCTGTGTGGTACAGAAATGGTGAGGGGTCACCATTTAATTAAAAAAAAAAAAGCTGGAGAGATCTCTAGAATAAAGCAAAGTGTATTGTATATTCTCAGGAAAGGTCCCACCCTTGGAGCAGACAATAGCAGAGAGGAAGTGCCTCCTATGGGCAGGATGGCACTTTTAATCCCTGATGCAAAACACCCCCTCCCACCACTGACCCTCATCCTCATTGGCTGAGACTCTTACATTCTAAACACAAGATCTACCCATGAAATTGAACTTGACCAATAAGTATATAATTGCCCATATTTGACTGAAATAGGGAGGAAATTGTGTCATGGGAGGATGGCAGGAAGGGGACTCAATTATGCCCTTGAATCGATGCTCAAAATCCTTCAGGCCTACTCAAACTCTGAAGTAGATGAAGTGTTACTCGATTTTCACAACTGTCTTGAATGATCTCACCTCATCTCATTCAATCCCATTCCCATTCACAGTTAAAATAACATTCTGTATTTCCTGCCACCTTATTTACCCTATAATGCTTTTCTCTTTTCTTTCCTCATACCCCGTATTTTCCTTTTGATGGCTACCTCCCTCAAAGTCCTCCCCCTTTAGAGTGCCTCTTTTTTACACTTTTCCCCTAATATTCCTGTTTTCCATTCTATTAGTCTTTTCCTTTCTTTCCCCCCTTTCCCTTCCACTTCCCTGCAAGGTGAGACAAGTTTCTCTGTGAAATCAAATATGTCGAATATGTTCTCTTAGAGCTAAACCTGGTTCTCTTAGAGCTAAACCTGATGAGAATAACATTTACACAATGCTCATCCCCCTCCCTTCTTTCCCTCAATTATAATAGGTTTTCTTTGCCTCTTCAGAAGATGTAATTTTCTTTATTGTACCTGCCTTTTTCCTCGTTTCCCAATTTTATCCCCTTTACATCTCTAGTTTCTCTTTTATGAAATGAAGACCATCTCATTTCTCCATTTGGGGTTTCATCTGGAGTTGGTTTGCCATTAGGAACCTCAGGATTTGAAGCCTGTTCTCTCTCTCCATAATTGCTGTCTATGGTGAGAGTTCTTTGTGATTTTTTAGTCATTTTTTTTAAGGCTTGAAGTCTGTTCAATGCAAAAGAGCAGCAGGTACTTTAATTTGCCATGGGCCATTCTGCTGATTTCCAGTGTTAGGTAATGATGGCTAGGTCCAGCATTCTTCCAGGGCTCTTTGGTTTAAAATTTGCCAAATTTGGCAAATCTACCAAACCACTTGCTTGCAACTGGGACAGAGTAGCTTAAGAGGTTGGTAGGAGAATTTCCAGTTGTGTGGAAGCTTCAAAGCTCTGACTTCCCACTGCAGTTCCTTTCTCCAGTCTCCTTTTACTGTAGTCTGGGGTGGGCAGACTGTCCCCCTGCCCATTTGAAACAGACCTGTTCTGAAGTTCTTCCAAGGTATCTTCTTCTGGGAATGTGTTGTACTCCAATTGTTTGTAGATTCTTTGATTCCAAGACCTGTTTAGAAGTTCAATCTATTGTTGGTTTGAAAGTCAGAGGTGGTCACAGAAAGTTGCATTTGCTCTCTACCATCTTGGCTCCACCTCCCAATATTCATCCTTCCAAAACCTTGTGTTACACATTTTTCTCTTTCCCTTCACCCAAACTCCTCTTTAGATGTCAAGCGATCCAATAAATGTTAAAGATGTAGAATTCTTCCATGTGTTTGTGTGTGTGTGTTTTCATAATTATCATGTTACACAAGAAAAATCAAAATGAAAAAGAAAAAAAGAAAAGAAAATGCATGAAAACAACAATGAAAAAGAGTAAAAATACTAAATTTTGGTCTGCCCTCAGTCCTCACAGTCTTCACCCTGAGTGTTTTTGATTTTCTTCATTATCAGTCGACTGGTTTGAATCATCTCATTGTTGAGAAGAGCCACAAGCCACATGCATCAGATCTTGCTGTTGCTGTGTACACTCATTTCACTTACCATTAGTTCAAGTTCTGCTGATCACTTATTATAGAAACCAATATTCTATAACATTCATATAACCACAACTTATTCAGCCTTTCAGCCATTCTTCAGCTCATAGTCATCCACTCCATTTCCCGTTTCTTGCCACTACAAAAAGGGCTGTCATAAAGATTTTTACACATGTAGTTCCATTTCCTTTTTTAATGATCTCTTTGAGATACAGATCCAGTACAGACACTTCTGGGTCAAATGGTATGCACAGTGGGATAATCCTTTGGGCATAGATTCAAATTTTTCTCCAGAATGGCTGAATCAATTCACAATTCCACCAAAAATGTATGAATGTCTTTATTTTCTCACATCCCTTCCACCATTCACTATTATCTTGTTCTGCCCTTAACCAATCTGACACATTGGTAGTGATAGCTCAGAGTTCTCTTAACTTGCAATTTTCTAAACAATACTGATATAGAGTACCATTTCATATGAACAGAAATGGTTTCAATATCATCATCAGAAAATTGTCTTTTCATATCCTTTAACCATTTATCATTTGCAGAATTATTTGAATTCTTATAAATGTGAGGCAGTTCTGCATATATTTTAGAAATGAAGCCTTTATCAGAATCTTTGAATATAATCCCCCCACCTTTGCCACTTTCTTGCTTCCCTTATATTCTTTGTGACAAATCTTTTCAACTTAATGTAATCAAAATTGACTATTTTCATTTCATAATGGACTACAATTCTTCTTTGGTCACCAATTCTTTCCATCTCCACAGGTCTGGAGAGTCGACTATCCTTCGTTGTTCTGATTTGCTTATAATATCACTATGTCTAAATCATGAACCCGTTTAGACCTTTTCTTGGTATGGAGTGTTTCATGTGGGTCAGTGCCCAGTCTCTGCCATACTAATTAGTGAGGTCTTATCCCAGAATGTACTTACTTTTTAAAAAAGAACATTAAACCAAGTATCTGAATTAATTGATCTGTTGGATTGGGATATAGTTAGTATTTTCCATTAAGATTTAATGAATATTTATAATTGGGGGCATAATGAATAGAAGAATAAACCTACAATCAGTAAAACTCAAGTTCACATTTAGCTTCAAGAGCTTAGTGGCTGTGGGATAACCCATTTAATCTCCTTCTTCCTCAGTTACTCCTCTTTTGCCTCACCTGTAAAACAGGGTTATCACTTGGACCTGCCTCTCAAGTTGAGATTAGAAAATGAGAGAAAATCTGTCAAGTATTTGAAAACTTAAAGCCCTGCATAGAGATTAGTTGTGTGGTATTTTTACTGCATTCAGATTAGTTGTGTGGTATTTTCATTGCATTCTGGATTGGGATGTGGATCAGTGTTTGGCTACTTGAGAAGGCAGAAATGGCATCCTTATCAAATTTGCATATGACACAAAGCTGAGAGGAGTAGCTAACACACTTCATAAGGGCGGGATCCTTAACAGGTCAAAACATTAGACCAAAGATAAGTTGAAATGTACCAGTGATAAATGTCAGATCAGAAGGATAATAAGAGAGCACTTTGTTTTTAAATATCTAAGAATTTACTTGAAGTAGGTTCAAAATAGCCAACTGTGTAAAATGGCACCACAACAAAACGTTCATGTAAGGAAGCACAAATATAAAAATAGCATCATTCATCTCTATGCTTCCCTACTCAGTTCATACCTGACATTTTGTAATCAGTACTGGATGACATTTTAAAATCGTTACATAGGCTGCCCTGCCTGGATTGAACCCCATAGAACAAGAACAAGTATATGACTTCCAAATTCACCACCAAGCTTCTGCCTTCAGCCTCCTCTCTCCACTGAAAGCAGCATCGGAGGATGCAATACCACACTTCCTACTTCGTTTCTTTAGGGAAGGCAGCCCTGGGCTCTCACATAACTCATATTTGCATCTGATGGCCTAACTGATTTCAGTTCCCAGGAACACAAAGTGGCATCCCTCATGTCCCATTTTTTCCCTGCTTATTCCTAATTTTCATGTCTAGACTTTTGCCTTGTCTCCTCTTTTAGATTGTAAGCTCATTGAGGAAAGGGGCTTTCTTTTTATTTGTTGGATGCCCAGAATTAAGTAGAATGTGCATCATATCATAGACATTTTTGACTGTTTATTGGCTTTTGATGTATTAGTTTATTCTAATTTTGATAAGCTTGAAAGTATCCACCAAAAAAGTATCCAACAAAATGATAAAAACTTCTTGATTCCATTTCATTGAATTGTTTGAATTGTTTAGGATGACTAAAGATGAGTTTCAGTGGGGAATAGCTGCATTCAAGTATTTGGAGAAGAATTTCAACTTGATCTGTTTACTCCTAAGAGTTCAGAAACAAGAATAAGAGTTAAAGCTGAAATGAAATCAATTAATTTTGATGTCAAGAAATTCTTCCTAACTTGAGACTTTTGCAAAATTAGATTGAATTGGTGGTCAATTTTCTTTCATTAATGGTGTTTGGGCAAAGGCAGGAGAGTCAATTATCAAATGTATCATAATGGGGTTTACGTTTTTGGTATGGGAGGAAGCCATTAGAAGGCCACAGAGGTCCCTTCCAATTCATACATTCAATTAATTATGTTAAAGTGCTTGCAATGGTGAGATTGAAATAAATGTTTATGAAAATTCAAAGTGTGGTGTTAATTGAGTCTTACCTCTCCTTGGTGAACAGATGAAGAAACCAAGGCACAGAAAGGTTAAGTGATCTGTCCAGAATCACACAGGTAGTAAGCATTGAAATATGATTTGAAATTAAGACTTCCTGAGTCCAAGTCCATTTATTTGTCTACTCACCATATTATCTTGTCAACAAAAAGTGAGGCCTCTGAAGGAGGTATCTGGATTTAAGAGAGAGCTTTTAATCTATACTCAAATGTTCTATCCTTAATCCATCAGGCAAAATTTATAAAATACTTATAAATATTAGCCCCAGATTAGTAAGATCTCACCAACTGAAACCCATCTCTAAATAAAGTAAGAATTCCTAGAGAAGGAATGTGTTATATTCCACAATGTGTTATAGTTATTAGTGAGGCTAGCTCTATTTAACTAGTACAATTTAATTTTTATCCAATTTAAATGTTCGAGAACCTCTACCAAATATAATTTGATGTCAACTGTTCTTTCAAATGATAACATTTACAGGTCTTTCCACTCATTGCATTCATGCCTAGGGAGAAATTGTTTAAAACCATATTATCTCCAAAGGTATCATGCATTTTTTTCCCTTGCATTGTATCTGGAAGATGAATTTACTTAAAGCTCGACTAAGTGGAGAGACAACAGATTCATCTCCAGGTGATCTTCCTTGATCTTAGAGATAAGTAAGGCATGATGCTTGCTACAATGGAACTGGCCACCCTCAAAAGTTAATGAATTTGAACAATTCTCCGGAAATCCCTCCTGCATCTCGTGGACAGAATCTAAATAAAGATTGACAAATAAACCTGGGCCCCACCAAGGATCTTTATTGTCCCCAAAACTCTAAAGTAGGACTATTGCTTGAGGCAAAGATTCAAAGGAGAACACACAAACTCATAATGTTACAATAGTCAAAGTGTGAAAACCCAACATCTGCCCAGAGTCTTAATGAAGGCAGCAGGCTCTTTTGACTCTATTTGCACATAATAGATTAAAACTGGAGACCTTTATCATCTATTAGACTACATTGTAAGCAATTATTTCATGTATTAACTACTTAGTCAGAACAAAGTTTTGGGGGGGTTGTTTTTGTTTTTGTTTTTCCTTTTCTTTTACATTTTACGGAAATCAAGTACTGTAAGAAATCTTTCCAAGATGTTACCCAGGCTAAGATCTAGACAGACAGTAAAAGAAGTCCTATATTTAGGGTAATGGATGTTTTCCTACACATTGTGTTAATTCTCCTTTTTGTCATTCAGGTGATAGGGAAATTGATAAGTCTTTTTGACCAAGGAGTCAAGTGACCCACATCATGTAACTGAACATCTTCACTGTGATATTGCCCAGCCTCTCATTGTAATAATCATTTTCTCATCAGTTGTTAAGCAATCAGAGTGGATTGCCGTCCTCAGAAACAACTCTTCCAAGAGCATATAAATTAGCACACCTCTGTGAGAATGGTCATTTGTTCTAAGAGGGATGATTGAAAGACCATTCTTGTATTTAAATGCTGGCATTATAAACAAAAAATATGATGATTCAGAAATTATCTCAAACTTTTTTGAATTCCACTGAAGTGTGGGTAGAAATGACTGTCTTGAAGGAAGCAAATGTAAGAGAACCATTTAAAACACATTTGTGGCAGAATGTGTTGGCTCTTGAAAGATGGTATTTGGTGTTCTAGATGACATCCCTGATATAAATGTGTTAGCCAGCATCAAATTGTACCATTGCACAGCATAGCAATGGATCTTCTCTTGGGTGACATAAAAAGGGATTTCTTTTTTTGTTTGTTTTGTTTTGTTTTGTTTTGTTTTTTGTTTTTGTTTTTATTTTCATTCTTTTTATTCATGGTACATATTATTCGATCTCCCATTATTATACCTTTCCAAAGGTTCTATTTCATTCTGGAATCTTAGAATATATTCCTTACTCTCTTTTATCTTGTAGAAATTCTAGCTCCCTTCAAATCTCAGCTCAAGTGTTTCCTTTTTTAGCAGACCTTTCTTTTTCTTTTTTTTTTTAATGGTTTTTATTTACCAGATATATGCATGGGTAATTTTACAACATTTTCAATTGCCAAACCTTTTGTTGTATATTTTCCCTCCCCACACCAAAGATGGAAGGTTGACCAAAACATGTTAAATATATCAAAGTATAATTTTTTATTTATTATATATTTTTATAATATTATCCCTTGTATTCATTTTTCCAAATTATGCCCCCCTCCCTCTATTCCCTCCCCCTGATGACAGGCAGTCCCATACATTTTACATGTGTTACAATATAACGTAGATACAATACATGTATGTAAATACCATTTTCTCATTGCGCAATAAGCATTAGATTCCGAAGGTACATGTAACCTGGGCACACAGATATTAGTGCTAACAATTTTCATTCACTTCCCAGTGTTTCTTCTCTGGGTGTAGCTACCTCTGTCCATCATTGATCAACTGGAAGTGAGTTGGCTCTTCTTTATGTTGAAGATTTCCACTTCCATCAGAATACATCCTCATACAGTGTTGTTGTTGAAGTGTACAGTGATCTTCTAGTTCTGCTCATTTCACTCAGCATCAGTTGATGTAAATCTCTCCAGGCCTCTCTGTATTCCTCCTGCTGGTCATTTCTTACAGAGCAATAATATTCCATAACCTTCATATACCATAATTTACCCAACCATTCTCCAACTGATGGACATCCATTCATCTTCCAGTTTCTAGCTACAACAAAAAGAGCTGCGACAAACATTTTGGCACACAGGTCTCTTTCCACTCTTTAGTATTTCTTTGGGATATAAGCCCAGTAGTAGCACTGCTGGGTCAAAGGGTATGCACAGTTTGATAACTTTTTGGGCATAGTTCCAAATTGCTCTCCAGAATGGCTGGATTCTTTAACAACTCCACCAGCAATATATCAGTGACCCAGTTTTCCCACATCCCCTCCAACATTCATCATTATTTGTTCCTGTCATCTTAGCCAATCTGAAAGGTGTGTTGTGAGTGGTATCTCAGAGTTGTATTAATTTGCATTTCTCTGATCAGTAGTGATTTGGAACACTTTCATATGAGTGGATATAGTTTCAATTTCTTCATCTGAGAATGGTCTGTTCATATCCTTTGACCATTTATTAATTGGAGAATGGTTCGGTTTCTTATAAATTAGGGTCAGTTCTCTATATATTTTGGAAATGAGACCTTTGACAGAACCTTTGCTTTTAAAAATATTTTCCCAATTTGGTACTTCCCTTCTAATCTTGTTTGCATTAGTATTGTTTGTACAAAAACTTTTTAGTTTGATGTAATCAAAATCTTCTATATTGTGATCATTAATGATCTCTAGTTCTCCTCTGCTCATAAATTTCTTCATCCTCCACAAGTCTGAAAGGTAGACTATCCTCTGTTCCTCTAATCTATTTATTATCTCCCTCTTTATGCCTAAAGCATGGACCCTTTTTGAACTTATCTTGGTATATGGTGTCAAGTGTGGATCCATATCTAATTTCTGCCATATTAATTTCCAGTTTTCCCAACAGTTTTTTTTTCCAAATAATGAATTTTTATCCCTAATGCTGGTATCTTTGGGTTTGTCAAAGATTAGATTGCTATAGATGTACCCTTTTTTGTCCTTTGTATCTAATCTGTTCCACTAATCTACCGGTCTATTTCTTAGCCAATACCAAATGGTTTTGGTGACTGCTGCTATATAATATAAATTTAGATCAGGTGCACTTAGACCACCTTCCTCTGACTTTTTTTTCATTAGTTCCCTTGCAATTCTCGACCTTTTATTCTTCCATATGAATTTTGTTGTTATTTTTTCTAGGTCATTGAAATAGTTTCTTGGGAGTCTGATTGGTATAGCACTAAATAAATAGATTAGTTTGGGGAGTATTGTCATCTTTATTATATTCGCTCGGCCTATCCAAGAACACTGAAGTCTTTCCAATTATTTAAATCTGATTTTATTTTTGTGGCAAGTGTTTTGTAATTTTTCTTATATAATTCCTGACTTTTCTTTGGTAGATGGATTCCCAAATACTTTATACTCTCAACATTTGTTTGGAATGGAATTTCTCTTTGTATCTCTTGCTGTTGCATTTTGTTAGTGATATATAAAAATGCCGAGGATTTATGTGGATTTATTTTGTATCCTGCCACTTTGCTGAAATTTTGAATTATTTCTATTATCTTTTTAGCAGAGTCTTTGGGGTTCTCTAAGTATACCATCATGTCATCTGCAAAAAGTGATAGTTTAATTTCCTCATTTCCTACTCTAATTCCTTGAATCTCTTTCTCGGCTCTTATTGCCGAGGCTAGCGTTTCTAGTACTATATTGAATAGTAATGGTGATAGTGGGCAACCTTGTTTCACTCCTGATCTTACTGGGAAAGGTTGCAGTTTATTTCTATTGCATATTATGCTTACTGAAGGTCTTAAATATATGCTCCTGATTATTCTAAGGAATAGTTCATTTATTCCTATACTCTCAAGAGTTTTTAGTAGGAATGGATGTTTGATTTTGTCAAATGCTTTTTCTGCATCTATTGAGATGATCATATGGTTCTTATTAATTTGATTATTAATATGGTCAATTATATTAATAGTTTTCCTAATATTAAACCAGCCCTGCATTCCTGGAATAAATCCTACTTGATCATAGTGTATTATCCTGGAGATGATTTTCTGAAGTCTTTTTGCTAATATCTTATTTAAGATTTTAGCATCAATGTTCATTAAGGAAATTGGTCTATAATTTTCTTTCTCAGTTTTCAATCTACCTGGTTTAGGTATCAGTACCATATGTGTGTCATAAAAGGAGTTTGGTAGGACTCCTTCATTCCCTATTTTTTCAAATAGTTTATATAGCATTGGGGCTAATTGTTCTTTAAATGTTTGGTAGAATTCACATGTAAATCCATCTGGTCCTGTGGATTTTTTCCTGGGGAGTTGATTAATAGCTTGTTCTATTTCTTTTAATGAAATGGGACTATTTAAGCAATTTATCTCCTCCTCTGTTAATCTAGGGAGCCTATATTTTTGGAGGAAGCCATCCATTTCACTTAAGTTATCAAATTTATTGGCATAAAGGTGGGCAAAGTAACTCATTATTTCTCTAATTTCCTCTTCATTGGTGGAAAGATCCCCCTTTTCATTTGTAAGACTAACAATTTGATTTTCCTCTTTCACTTTTGTGATCAAATTTACCAAAGGTTTATCTATTTTATTGGCTTTTTCATAAAACCAACTCTTGGTTTTATTTATTAATTTGATAGTTTTTTTACTTTCAATATTATTGATTTCTCCTTTTAATTTTTGTATTTCAAGTTTAATTTTTGGTTGGGGGTTTATTATTTGGTCTTTTTCTAGCCTTTTAAGTTGTAAGCCCAATTCATTAATCTTCTATTTCTCTATTTTCTTCAAATAAGTCTCTAAAGATATAAAATTTCCCCTTATTACTGCTTTAGCTGCATCCCAAAGATTTTGGTATGATATCTCATCATTGTCATTATCTTGGGTGAAATTGTTAATTGTTTCTATAATTTGCTCTTTCACCCAGTCATTCTTTAAGATGAGATTATTCAGTTTCCAATTACTTTTTGGTCTATTTACCCCTAACTTTTTACTGAATGTAGCTTTTATTGCATTGTGATCTGAGAAGAAGGCATTTATTATTTCTGCCTTCCTACATTTAATTTTGAGATCTTTATGTCCTCAATATATGGTCTATTTTTGTATAGGATCCATGAACTGCTGAGAAGAAAGTATATTCCTTTCTATTGCCATTCAGTTTTCTCCAAAGGTCTATCATACCTAGTTTTTCTAATGTTCTATTTACTTTTTTAATTTCTTTCTTGTTTGTTTTGTCTTTTGATTTCTCTAAAATTGAGAGTGCAAGGTTGAGATCTCCCACTATTATAGTTTTACTGTCTATTTCTTCTTGCAACTTTCTTAACTTTTCCTTTAGAAAGTTAGATGCTATACCACTTGGTGCATATATGTTTAGTATTGATATGGCTTCATTATTTATGCTACCTTTCAGCAGGATATAGTTTCCTTCCTTATCTTTTTTAATGAGATCTACTTCTGCTTTTGCTTGATCTGAGATAAGGATAGCTACCCCTGCTTTTTTGGCTTTACCTGAAGCATAATAGGCTCTGTTCCAACCTTTTACCTTTACTCTGTATGTATCTCCCTGCTTTAAGTGTGTTTCCTGTAGACAACATATGTGTAGGGTTCTGCTTTTTGATCCAATCTGCTATCCGTCTCCATTTGATGGGATCGTTCATCCCATTTACATTTACAGTTAAAATTACTAATTCTGTATTTCCTGCCATCATATTATATCCAGATTATGCTTTTTCCCTTGACTCCCCTGATCCCCCTCCCTGATATTTAATTTACAGACCCCCCTTGTGACGGGCAACCCTCCCTTTTTTTTTTTAGTATCCCTCCCCCCTCCCTCCAAGTCCCTTCACTTATTCTCCTTTTCCTTTTCCCTTTTCCTCTTCCCCCCTTTTAATGAGGTGAGAGAAAATTCTCTGAAAAACAAATATGTTAATTATTTACTCTTTGAGCCTCTCCTGATGAGAATAAGATTCACACAATGATTCTCCCCCTTTCTAAGTTCCCTCAGATATGGTGTATTTTCTATGCCTCTTCCTGGGATGTAGTTTCCCTCTTTTTTATCATTCCTTCCCCTTTTTCTGAACTGACCTCCTTCCCTTTACTACACCCCCCTTTTTTTTCTTTTATATCAGTAAAATCAAATTATCCTTGAGTACTTTTTATATACCCACAACAGAGTTACAGTTCTCAAGGGTTCTGTGTACCTTTTTCTGTTTCTCTTCAGTCTTGTGGATGTAGATCAAATTTTTTGTTTAAGTCTGGTTTTTTTCTTAGAAACATAGAAGTCCTCTGTTTCATTGAATGACCATCTTCTTCCATGGAAAAAGATGCTAAACTTAGCTGGGTAGTTCATTCTTGGTTGCAGTCCTTGATCTTTTGCCTTACGGAATATCAGGTTCCAGGCCCTTCTATCTTTTAATGTGGAGGCAGCCAGATCTTGTGTGACCCTTATTGTGGCACCTTGGTATTTAAATTGTTTTTTTTTTTCTAGCTCCTTGCAAGATTTTCTCCTTTGTGTGGTAATTCTGCAGCTTAGCCACAATATTCCGTGGTGTTCTTTTTTTAGGGTCTATTTCAGAAGGAGTTCGATGAATTCTTTCCACATCTACTTTCCCCTCTGTTTCTATTATCTCTGGACAGTTCTCTTTGATAATTTCCTGTAAAATAGAATCTAGGCTCTTTTTTTGGTCATAGTTTTCTGGAAGTCCAATGATCTGCAGATTATCTCTCCTAGATCTATTTTCCAGGTCTATAGATTTTCCCAGTAAGTATTTGACGTTGTTCTCCATCTTCTCATTTTTTTTGTTTTGTTTGACTGATTTTTGGGTTCTCTGTGAATCATTCATTTCTATTTGTTCCATCCTGACTTTTAAGGAGTTATTTTCTTCTTTCACAGTTTTTAGTTCTTTTTGTAAATGCCCAATTTCGTTTTTAAATGAATTATTTTGCTCTATTGAATTTTTTCCATTTCCCTAATTTTTTTTGAGGATTATTTTCTTTTTCAAATTCAGAAATTCTATTTTCTTGAGACTTTTTATCTTTTCCAATTCAGAAATCCTACTTTCCTGTGTTTTTTTAACCTTTTCTAATTCATAAATTTTGTTTCCCTGCATCTCCTGTGAATTCTTTATTTTTCCCAACTCCAATTTCAGGACGTTGTTATTCTCTATCATAGCTTCCCTTTCCTTTCCCCATTTTTCTTCAAACTCCCTTAATTTTTTAAAAGTGTCTTCCAGGAGAGAGTTATGTGATGGGGGGCAGGAATCGTTCCCCTTTAGGTTGTTATCTGCTGTCTCTCTGCTGTTAACTTCCTCGGGGTTGGATACCCGCTCTTTCTCTGTATAGAAGGAATCAATGGTTTTTTTGGCTTTTTTGCTCATATTTAAAAAATCTTTTGGGGTCTGTCCCTGGGGTAGGAAATTATTTATTTACTTCTTTACCAGCTTCCTCCCAGACCGGATGGATGCAGTGGCTCCTGCGCCTGAGCTAAGATAGAGCTCTGGGAGAGAGTTCCCCACCCCTGTCATTGGAAGTGCCTCAGAGGTGATTAGCACTGCTGTGCCCCGAGGGCACTGTGTTTTAGCGGCTTCCTTGAGGTTGAGACTGAATAGTAAAGGCAGCACAAAGCCCAGCCTATGCATCCCGGTGGGGCGTGGATGTCTGCAGCAGGTGACATGAAAAGCCCCTGTGCTCAAACTGGAAATGTCTGCTAGAAACCTCGGTCCCTAGTTCAAAGGTTCCGCTTCTCTGGGACTTCCTGGAGCTGAGTTCCACTCCCTCCAGCTAAGCTAGGCAGTGTGTGTTGCCTTGGGCCGTATCCACCCACTTGTCAATCTCTTAACTATTCTCAGGTGGTAGCTGAGGCCACACCCCCTGGTGCTGAGATCTGCTGAGTCACCTCCAGAATCCTATCTGAGTTTTTAAGGTATTTTAGCTTTCTCTTCTGAACTGCTAAATAATTAGCAGAGAAGAGCTAATAGCCTGTGCCAGATTCCTTTATCTCAGTGGCCTCTCTGATCCCAGAGCCCTTCCCAGCGTGCTCGGCAGAGTATGCTAGCACCCAGCCGTCTGTGCTGGCCTCTCTTCTTCCTCCCCTGGGAACTGACCTTTTCTGTTGAAACTCCAGATTCTCTTCAGCTGGTAAGTCATGCTTCCAGTCCTTGTGGTATCTATCAGTCCTGGGCTTATTCTGAGGCTTAATTTATCTAATTGGTTGTGAGGGAGTGAGGACGTTCACAGAGTCGTGTGTTTCTTCTCCACCATCTTGGCCCAGCCCCCCTGGTTCAAGTCTTGAGAAATGCCAGCATCTAACTTTCTAAAGGAAAAGTTAAGAGAATTGCAAGAAGAAATAGACAGTAAAACTATAATAGTGGGAGATCTCAACCTTGCACTCTCAGATTTAGACAAATCAAACCACAAAACAAACAAGAAAGAAATTAAAAAAGTAAATAGAACATTAGAAAAACTGGGTATGATAGACCTTTGGAGAAAACTGAATGGCAATAGAAAGGAATATACCTTCTTCTCAGCAGTTCATGGATCCTATTCAAAAATAGACCATATATTAGGACATAAAAATCTCAAAATTAAATGTAGGAAGGCAGAAATAATAAATGCCTTCTTCTCAGATCACAATGCAATAAAAACTACATTCAGTAAAAAGTTAGGGGTAAATAGACCAAAAAGTAATTGGAAAATGAACAATCTCATCTTAAAGAATGACTGGGTGAAACAGCAAATTATAGAAACAATTAATAATTTCCCCCAATATAATGACAATGATGAGACATCATACCAAAATCTGTGGGATGCAGATAAAGCAGTAATAACGGGAAATTTTATGTCTTTAGAGGTTTATTTGAAGAAAATAGAGAAAGAAGATTAACGAATTGAGCTACAGCTAAAAACTGCAGGTGTTTGCTTATCTTCAATGAATTTACATTCTCTTACTGTTGCCTCCTACCCTCTCTTTTTCATTAGCATTAAGAGTGTGTCACTGGCTAGTTTTCTTTATTTCTGGAGTAGATGTTTTAGGCTCTGGGTAGGTTTCCACATTAGTATACAAGTCTGGGCTCCCCCAGACTTTTCCAATGGGAGAAAAGGTCAGAAGGGGTGGAGGCTTCTGCATTAGGATCCATATAGTACTGCATTTGCAGCTTGTTCTTGGCAGGACTTGCCTTTTCTCATGAGATTAAATAAATCCTTGTAGTTTTTGACCTTGAAAGGCTCTGATTTTCATCTGGGTAAGAGTCACTGTCCCATATAGTTTCCATCTCTCCTCTTCTCTCCATGAAAACTATTCCCTTGGTACCAGCTCACAACTGCTGCTGTACTTGCAATCACCTTGGCATAAGCATTTGTTTTTATTTTGTTCACAGATAATTGTGCACTCAATATAGTCTGTGAAGCTGAAATGCAGCCAAGTGTGGATCAATTCTCTGCTGGGTCTGATAACTTCTGGCCTAACAATTAACAAGAAGAAAACATAGTTGCTCCATCAGCCAGCATCACACCATCCATATGGAGAAACATCGTTCCAGCAAATGGAGAAGCTTTGAATGCTATGGATAAATTCTCTTATCTTGCCATTATGAGGTTGACACACTCTTTGCCAGGGCTAGCTCAGTGTTTGGGAAAGCTTGGGAGATGAGCTGTGATGATGAGTACTGAATAGCAAACTGAAGGGCTACAGAGCTGTTACACTTGCCTCGTTGCTCTATGTCTGTGAAACTTGGACAATATGCCAGCACCATGCCAGGAAATGGAATCACTTGCATGTGAATTGTCTTAGGAATATGCTGAAGCTCCCATTAAGTAGGACAAAATATCAGACACTGATATTTACTTTCTCAAAGTAAACTACCAAACACCCAAACTTCTGCAGAGAGTGTAGCTCTGTGGAGCCAAGATCACATTATTTTGAATGCCTTACAGACACTTGCCAAAAAGACTATTTTATGGAAAACTCATACAGAGTAAGCACTCACAAGGTGGTCAGAAAAAGCAAAACAGAGACACACTCAAGATTTCTCCTAAAAACTTTAGATTTAATTGCATGACAAAGGAGATATTTGCATAGCATCATCCAGCACTGTGTGCTCTATGAGCAAAATAGGATTGCATTAGCTCAAAAGAAGCAGAAGATGAACACAGTTAGAGAAACCACCCCAAATGTTCATAAGGACTATTTGGGTCTAACCCTTTGTCACAGGATTCCATGGTCATATTGGTCTGATGAGCTACAGTTGAACATGCTAACTTGACATGAAGACAGTAATGTCATTTTGGTCCTCTTTGAAAACGAAGTACAATACCCATTATCTCTATCACTTTAAAATATTCTCAAGGTCAGTGCTAGAGAAAACAAATACCAAAGAAAGTCAAAGGAAATCTAGAGGACCAACCAGAAATCTAGCCAATGGAGCCTGTGCTTGACTCTATACGGTAAGCCTCCCATCAAATTCACAAGAATTCTCTATGGAGCATCCCTCCAATAATTATCATCATCATCACCATCATCATCATCATGATTAACATTTGCATAGTGCTTATTACATGTCAGGTCTTGTGCTAAGCACTTTGTGAATGATATCTGATTTGATCCTCATAGCAATGCTTGGGATGTGGTTGCTATTATTCTTCCCATTTTACAGATAAGGAAACTGAGGCAAGCAGAAGGTAAATGTCTTGTCCAGGATCATATATGTAGTAAGTATTGGAGGTTGCTCTCACTCCCTGTCTTGCACTCAATGCACTGAGTCCTATAAATACAAAGGGCTTCAAAAGTATGCTGAAGTTCTCACATCAAGTGCAATGTTTAGCTACATGCCTCTTGGCAAAAGCCACAAAGTACCTCAACCTCCATTAACTTTTGTTTTTCACCTACCTTCATTCTTTACCCAAGGTTGAATTTTGGGAGAAGCCTGACATTCAAACAGCAGAAAAAAGCAATGAAATTGGAAACGGTTGGAAAATTCATTGTTTCCTCCCGGCCACCCCTTCTCCTCACTGCCACCCTGCTTCAGAGGTAAAATGGCTATTTACATCAGTTTTGTTTTGGGAATCTAGGTCTTCTCTAATGGAAAGAAATTAAAAATGCTATCCCATGACTTAGGTAATAGGAACAATGTATTTTCTTTCCATATAGAAAACAATGATGAGCATAGGGGAATTAAAGTGTGCATTTAAAGAACACTTTGAATACGACTTGTAATTCCATTCGTAACCAAGTTGTAAGTGGAGTTATTTTCCAGGTGGCTTCATGCAAGTCTTCATCCATAATTCAGTTTGAAAATTGTTCAAATTAACAAGGATCAATCAAATATTGTGTGTGTGTGTGTGTGTGTGTTTCTTTTTCCAGTGGCTCCTCTTTCTCAAATGTCAATTCTTCCTTTTGTTCTAGCCTGCTGCTACCACTACAATTGACCATCAGTAAACACAGCAGCCACAGATTTAGTGGCCTTCTAGGGCCTCATGACCTTCTGAAATGTACAAGATGATCTGGGCTCATCCATCTTAAGGTTTTGACTCAGTGACCTAGTGACTTTGGAAAAGATAAATTTTCCACAGTTTCCTCACTCTACTTTCCCATGAATCTTTTTGAAGAGGCCTCACGTTCAGAAACCATATGGAAAAAAGAACATTTGTTTAGAGGGAAAGGGTATTGAACCTCTCTATTGGTTCTTCAGCTAGTACTGTGGATATAGAGATAACTCTTAATTAGTTCAAATAATGACTTCTCTAAAATTGGCCCACATAATCACACTATTTGAAGTTAAACTTATTGGTATTGGTATTAATCCAATCCAATCACTTAGTGCAAATTCAACTGATGTATGTGACCAATTCACAAGATTCAGTATTTGCATTAATTGGAACCAAACTTTGCTCTGTCTGGAGAAACAATGGGAAGACTTTACATATATAGACTCAATCAAATGAAGGCATAATCTACATAATCTTTCATAATCTTCTCAGAAACAGCTGGAGAGAAGGGCACACAATGCAAATGTGTGCCATAAGTAGGAAATTCAAGGAGAAACTTCAAAGAATGGCTTTGTTAAATCTGTCATAAATAGAACTGGGTTCAAATCTTGTCCTTTTCATTTATCAACTGTGTCCCTAGCCAGGAATGATAACAGTACTTAAACTATTTTAAGTACAACTATTTCTTATAAATGTTCATCAAAAATAGAGAGAAATAAAGTGCTGTATGAATCATAAAATATTAGGTATGTGGGAGTTATTAGGATTACCAATAAGTGTAAGAGGAATTATTGTCCATTTTCATCTAGTTTATGTTCATCTGTATTTATAAAAAATTCAAGAAAATGCTTTTCACCTTCCACAAATTTCATATTAGATTACAGCCAAGTATCTGTAAGTCATTAAATGTTAATGATTTGCCTCGTTGAGTATTAACAAATTAGATTTACTTGTTTATTCTTCATATACATTGGTCTTTTCCCCAATAAGAAGTATATATATATTTTCAAATAATTTTTAATCCATGAGCAATTTTCTGTTTATAACCCATACGCACTAAAATACATATAGGATGATGGAGTCTGTTACTTGCTCAATGGGGCTTTGAACTAGCCAAACCATTGTCCAGATCTTTTCAAAACATATCAGTGCTAAATGTTAGAAAATATTATAGAACATCATATGCAATTTAGAGACATTATTGAAGTTCTACAGGATATCATCAAGTAAGGCATAAAATATGGAGAGAATCTATCCCTTGAATAGATATTGATGAGACATGTCACAAGTATAACCAACATGTTGACCACTGGATTTACAAATTGGATCACAAATAATTCTTATCAAGACCAAAAGACTTACAAGATGAACTGACATTTTGATTTGTTGGAAAGGAGGAGAGGGAAAAGCAATGCAGGGGAGGAAAAGAAGGATTAGGGGAAGGGAAAGGGGGACTAGAAGAAGTAGAAGAAAGAACAAAGGAAAGGAAGGAAGGAAGGAAGGAAGGAAGGAAGGAAGGAAGGAAGGAAGGAAGGAAGGAAGGAAGGAAAACAGGAAGGAAGGAAGATAGGAAGGAAGGAAGGAAAGAAGGAAGATAGGAAGGAAGGAAGGAAGGAAGGAAGGAAGGAAGGAAGGAAGGAAGGAAGGAAGGAAGGAAGGAAGGAAGGAAGGAAGGAAGGAAGGAAGGAAGGAAGGAAAACAGGAAGGAAGGAAGATAGGAAGGAAGGAAGGAAAGAAGGAAGATAGGAAGGAAGGAAGGAAGGAAGGAAGGAAAACAGGAAGATAGGAAGGAAGGAAGGAAGGAAAGAAGGAAGGAAGGAAGGAAGATAGGAAGGAAGGAAGATAGGAAGGAAGGAAGGAAGGAAGGAAGGAAGGAAGGAAGGAACGAAGGAAGGAAGGAAGGAAGGAAGGAAGATAGGAAGGAAGGAAGATAGGAAGGAAGGAAGGAACGAAGGAAGGAAGGAAGGAAGGAAGGAAGGAAGGAAGGAAGATAGGAAGGAAGGAAGGAAGGAAGGAAGGAAGGAAGGAAGGAAGATAGGAAGGAAGGAAGATAGGAAGGAAGGAAGGAAGGAAGGAAGGAAGGAAGGAAGGAAGGAAGGAAGGAAGGAAGATAGGAAGGAAGGAAGGAAGGAAGGAAGGAAGGAAGGAAGGAAGGAAGGAAGGAAAGAAGGAAGATAGGAAGGAAGGAAGGAAGGAAGGAAGGAAGGAAGGAACGAAGGAAGGAAGGAAGGAAGGAAGATAGGAAGGAAGGAAGATAGGAAGGAAGGAAGGAAGGAAGGAAGGAAGGAAGGAAGGAACGAAGGAAGGAAGGAAGGAAGATAGGAAGGAAGGAAGATAGGAAGGAAGGAAGGAAGGAAGATAGGAAGGAAGGAAGATAGGAAGGAAGGAAGGAAGGAAGGAACGAAGGAAGGAAGGAAGATAGGAAGGAAGGAAGGAAGGAAGATAGGAAGGAAGGAAGATAGGAAGGAAGGAAGGAAGGAAGGAAGGAAGGAAGGAAGGAAGGAAGGAAGGAAGGAAGGAAGGAAGGAAGGAAGGAAGGAAGATAGGAAGGAAGGAAGGAAGGAAGGAAGGAAGGAAGGAAGGAAGGAAGGAAGGAAGGAAGGAAGGAAGGAAGGAAGGAGGTGAAATGGGCAAAAGACTGGCCCTCTCATCCCTGGGTAAAGGGGCCTCGAGGTTATAGGAAAATGTTGCTTAAACTAAATTAAGGGAAGTGCTATGTTCAGACTAGGGCCTATCCCCCTGTTCATGAGACCCTAGACTTTCCGAGAAGTAGGTGTCTGTAACAAGTCACAACATTGCAAAACATGCTGACACTCTCGTCCACTCTCGTTTACATTGGGGAAGTGTAATGTAAACGAGAAACTGTGTAACCCCAAGGCTGTACCCGGATGTGGCAAACGGGCTTAAAAGTGTACCTCAGTAAAGGTTCGGGGCTGATCTCTACTAGCCTCTCTAGTGGGGCCAGTCACCGGCCGGCTAATAAATGATGCTTTAAATTGAATAATCTGGTCAGAACTGTCTATCTCATGTCTGTCCATTTCAGAGGAAGAAAAAGGAAAACGAAAAAGTAAGGGGTAGGGGAAATAAGAAGGGGACAAAGGAATGGAGATAAGGAAGGAGGAAGGAGGAAGACAAGAAAGGCCAAGAAGAACCACAACCAGCAGCAGCAGCAGCAGCAGCAGCAGCAGCAGCAGCAGCAGCAGCAGCAGCAGCAGCAGCAGCAGCAATAACAACAGCATCGGGGTTGATAGTGGGGTAGTGAGGGTCAGTAGGGTGGCTATGCATTATTTCTGTATTCTCAGGTTCAGTGAATCTGGAGCTGAACAATTCAAGGTGAGCTGGTGGTGCAGAGGATACATTTCACATCTTGAATGGAACATGAGAGGCGGCAGGGAAAAGCAGGAGGGGTAAAGGGCAAGACTAGTAGTTAGATAATAACCTGCATTATTTCCCTTTGCAGAAATGTTCTTATCGATTGGGGGTTGAACCAAGTCAGTAGAAAGTAGCAACAAAATGCTGTTATTTTCTACTCCACATTATATGTGACTTAAAAACAAAGCTGACTTTAATAATCTTTCCTAACAGAAGTGTGCCACATTATGATATAAACTAATACAGAGAATCAAAGAATTCCTGTAGGATATTTTAAAATAGTCATACCTTCCCTTAGTCTTCTGTATCCCTCTCTCTTGTCTTTGGATTCATCAGTGCCCCTTCTAGAATGTAACATTTTGAAAAACACAATATTCTGGACAGGATCTCAGCCCAGAGTTGAATGGGTCTATTACCCTCTAGATGCCCTCTAAAGTCTCTGGGTATGTTTACATCTTTCAAGTAAAAGTGGTACATCTTTTTCTATTGAACTGCTGAAATCCCTCTCCTCCCTTCTGACCCCCCCCCCCATTAATTATAGCAGCATTAAGGAAAATTATGTAGAGAATGGGCTTGAACCCAGAGCTGCCTGGTTGAGACCAGGGGTCCATCGTCCCGTACAAATCCTTCCCCGACACACTAGAAGGCAGTAGAATGGAAGGAAGGTGGAAGGGGAGGGAGAAGGGAAGGAAGAATCAGAAGAGACACCTAGACTGCATTTGTCCATCCGGGCCTCTAGGGTCCTTTTCAGGCTGGCTCCGCCTTTAGCTTCACAGAATTGTTAAAGGCTTGCAAGAGACTTGGCAGATTACCGAGTAGAATCTGATTTTACAGAAGAAACCGACGCTCAGAGAGGACGAGTTTTGCCTAATACAAAAGTAAGCAACAGAGCAGGTGCCGAGATTCGAATGGGAGACCAGGAGCTCACCCACCCTCGAGCGCCTCGAGCTCTGGATTCCTCGAGCTGAGAGTTAAGGGACCCAGCACCCGAGCACTCACCAGTGCGTGACTTGACTATGGCATCCCCGTGAGCCAGGAGCCGACAAAGGCACGGGCTGTTCAGGTCCCCTCTTGTGGTTGCCAGGGTTGCTCTCTAGAGGCAAATCGGTTCTAACTGCTGCGGCCTCAGCGGTCTCTAAACTTCTGTCCTCGGGTTATTTCTCCCTTTTCTTTCCCCTTTAATTCCCATTTTAATTCCCCCTTCAAATTCCCCTTTAATCCCCCCTCGGAGCAGGCTGAGGGGCCGGGAGAGAACTCCCCCGTGGGTTCTCCCTCCCCGCCCTGAAGCCTGCTTCCAGCATGAAGATGATGTCTGATTTCGGCCAGAAAGAGCAATTCCCACCTGGCCCCTCCATCAAGCTGCCGATTTTCTTTGGGGTCCAAACGTCCAGCTACGTCCCAGGATACGTGATCCAGAGCAAGGACCTTCGGAAGATCCACAAAGCTGCCTTGTTAGGGGATGTGGCCACAGTGCAGCATCTGTTGCTGTTCGGAAAAAAACAATGTAAATGATCCGGATAGAGAGAAACGGTAAGAGCAAAGGTTGGGGGAGGGGAGAGAAGGAGAAGATCCCACCCGAGGAACCTAAGATATGCCCCCCATCCCTCCACTTGAGTCCGTGCCACCCCCCCCCCCAATTAACCCCCTGGAAATCAAACCTCCTCAGCACTTTGCTTCTCTAGAGATTGGATAGCAAGTCCCAGAAGCTGGGCCACCTCCTCCCTCCGGCCTGTCCATGTTTAATGAATTGGAAACTCCTTCCTTTGCCTTTAGCCAGGGTCCAACTGGCATATTTTTAATCATAGTAACATGGGAAAAAATACTAATCTTTTCTGCTGAAATGTTGACAGGTCCAAAACGACTGTGACTGTCCATAAGGATATGTGAGGGATTTTCTTGGCAAAGCTACTGGAATGGTTTGCCATTTCCTTCTTGCGGCTCATTTTGACAGATGAGGACATTGAGGCAATCAGGGTTAAATAACCTGCCCAGGATCACGCAACTGTAAGTATTTGACATCAGATTTGAACTCAGGAAGATGTCTTCCTGACTCCAAACCCAGAACTCTTATTCATTGTGCCACTTAAATGCCCCAAGATGGATGCAATATGTGAAGAGTAAAAATTTCAAGGCAGAAAACTGCTGCTTTTATTAAGATCTATTCTGTATATCAGGCACAAGGCTCACAGCAACAGATACAAAGGAATGGGGGAGCATGGATTGCCCCTCCATTCTAGGAGGTCAGTCAGGTAAGGGAGCTAATCAAAAAGGCAGCCTCTGAAGCAGAGGAAAGGATGTTTGGGAACCAGGAGACAGAGTAGTATTAAAAAACTAGAGAGGAGGGAATATCACAATACCTAGGGAGAAGGGAATATCAAGGAGAAAAAGGCTACAGTTTGAAAGGCTTCAGAGAGGCAAAAAGAGAATTGAGAAAAGACGATTAGATTTGGCAATTAAGAGATCCATTAACATGTGAAGAATTTAGAAGAAAGCGTGAGTGTTAAAAGAAAATGAGAGGAGAGGAAATGGAGACACCTCTCTCATGGCATTTAGCTACAAAAGACAGGAGAGATGTGGAATGATAGTAGGGATGGATAGATCAAAGGCAATTTCTTTGAGGATTGGGGGAGAAGACAAGGGCATGTTTGTAGGCAAGCAGGGAAATAGGATATAGTGAAAGAGTGAGATAAGTGAGAAGAGGAATAATTCATTGGCAAGGAAAGGGCTACCTCTTCAAATGAGATAGGTGAAGGAAAAATATTCATAGGAGGCATTTCCAGATGAATTAGGTGAGGAGGGCAAAAGGGGGAGATTTCGGGGAATGACCTGTTTTGTTTTGTTTTTCCCCAGTAAATATAAGCCAAGATTTTTAGCTGAAAAGATGCAGCAGAGTGTGTGTGTACTATGAAAGGTTTGAGATGAAAAGGTTTGGAAGAGCTATTGTGGTAAATGGCATAATGAATTATTTAGGGAAGTATAATATGAAAGGATTGCCTTGGAGAACCCAATTGAGCTCATGGGACAAATTTTCAGTGGCCCTAGTAAGCACAGGTGCATGATTTTTTTTCCAGCCTTATTTGACATCTTCATAGAAAGATCGAGCCCTAGAAGAACATTGTTGGCAATATAATACATGAGCAATAGATTTAAAGGAAGACAAGGGAGAGTTGAACAGCCACATTGAATGGTTCACCAAGGAGTCAAGATAAAGAAAGGAGAAGAGTATAGCTAATGCAGGGGTTGATGGCCTTGAATTAGAAATCATGGTCTGGCTGAAAAACAGAATTCAAGTTTGCAAAGCAAAGGAAGACATGGACTGACAATAGATTGTGATCAGATAAAAGAAACAGGATTTGAAAGGACAGCAGTGCTGCATTTGTGGGTGGTCAAAGGTCTGTCTTTATCTGGCTGAGATAAGATGAAGTAGATCATATGAAATGTGGAAGTTGAGCAACTATGAAGTGAGTATGTTTGAGGGAGTGATAACCTGTATGCTGAAGAAATATAATGGCTTTAAGTTATGACTAATGTAAGGAGACTTTTTTCATGTGTAGTTTATAGAAACAGCTTTATTACTCTCTCAGCATACCTCATATAGCTTTCCAATGAAAAGTGTATGTTAGAGTGTCTCATGGGATGAGGACTGTTTAAGTAGTTTTACTGATAAAAGGGAATTCCCTTGACAGTATCTTTTCTGCAACTTTGAATTTAGAAAATTGTATTGGTCAGTGAGAGGTTAACTGATCTGCACAGGTCCTATATAGGAAGTGTATGTAAAATATAACACCTAGTAGGTCTTGCAAACTTCCAGGATAGTTTTCTGTCCACCATACTGTGCTACCACTCTTGATTTTATGAAACAATGTATGCAAGAGAATCTTTAACCACGAATCACAAAAATCATACATAGGGAAATTAAATTTCTTATGTATTTTTCAAAGGACTTTGTTGTTTATTAAATACTGAAAATTTGTGGAGTCCTTTCTAGAAACTTGATGGTTCAAAGTACATTATTCACTTGTCCAAATTGTATTTTATATTGCTTCTTAATTGGTGAAAATATGCAAGTAATTAAATGCATTCTTAGAAACAATAAAGTCTTGTCCTGATTTAAACTTATTTTTTCATGTCATTTCCAATATCACTTATTCATTAGCTTGAAAAATTAAAAATGACAGGCTATATTTTGATTTTTTTCTTAATATTTTCCCTTATCCTAAAAGCCAAGTATCCTAAAGGTACTGGCATGGTACTTGTGCATGCACAGCCGTACATCAGTGTGCCTGGCTTAACATTTACAAAGCCACAAGTAAGTGTGGATAAGTGAGAATATCCCCATAGGCTAAAGCAACAGAGGTATTGGCTCCCTGAAATGACTGACTTAATAATTGGCTGACTATCCTTACTTATTTTCTTCTAATGGATATACTGATTTGTAGTTGAATTACTTTCAGAATATATTAATAGATAGATAAAATAATTATCATGCATACTTTTTTGATGTGGTTATTAAATTTTATTTAAATACAGTAATGTTCATGGAAATTATTATAAGTAACTCTTGGCTTAATATGTTTTTTTTTTCTAAAACTAAAGAAAAATGAACATCCTTTAGCCACACAGTATAACAATTCAAAGAAAATGTTAATCCCTTTTTCAAGGTTGAGATACTTTTAAATTTGTTCAATAGTGGTCAGAGAACCACTGCCAAATGAGCCTAAACAGAATGTCACTATTTAATTATCCACCAGTTTGAAGTTTTGACTATACTTAATCTGGAGACATCCTCAAAATGATGAACATTGAATTTCTAACCATCAGCTGCTTATGAATTCATTGAAAACTGACTCAGAGTCTTCCCTTTTCCCCTGTATTTCATGGTTATATTCTCCCCTGAAAATGCACAGCAACCAAATTGCCCTCCCATCACGGTGCCACTCAGCATGACTGTTTACCAAGCATCTTTCTTTTTCACCCTCTTTTCCTCTATTATGAGAATTTTTTTGCTGCTTTACTTCCTTTCTTTCACTACTCATTACTTAGTTTCCTACTTAAGCAATTTCACAAATATAAACACCTTTTTATAATTCCATTATCCTTTCTGCCAACTCCTTCCCTGGAATATCATTTTATCTTGTCTTCCTTTAATTTTGCTTATCCCTTTTCTGAGTAAAACAAGGAGTACATCTGGATTAAGAAAGTTAAAATTTGTAGTGTAAACTGAATTAATAATTTTTTTTTTAAATTTCAATTTTTTAAAAGTTCCCTTCATATTCTCAATAATAAAAGGCTTCATCTCTCCCTTTTCTAAATAAGCTTGAAAATCATTAGCAGTTAACTTTTTAAGAGATGCAAATGTCTTATGTGTTATTTTTTCTGTTTTGTTTGATTACTGATTTAAGAACTAGTTCGTACTATTGCTAAATACTAATTACTAGAAAGACCTGGATTTATATATACTTTCTAGTTATGTGACCCTGAGCAAATTTGTTTATCAGCTTCTTCAGTGTCCTCAAGCATGAGGATGATAATAATACCTACTTCCCAAAGATCAAATGATAAAATATTTGAAAAATGCTGAACATAGTCTCTGGAACATAGTAGACACATAATAGATGTTAGTTTTCCTTCTTATCAAGATACATCCAAGCATGTCACCATTGCAGCTGGGAGGATGGGGGAGGAAGAAATCTCTTCCCTTCTGATTACCTTAGACGCTCTGAGAGAAGGCCAGAAGGAAAAGGCAAAAAGGGAGTTCTGAAAAACAAGAAAAAATTAAAATATATCTATATGAAAATTTATATGAACATTCATTACTTCAGTAATGCATGATTTTGTTGTTATGGATATTTCCTCCACCAACACATAACACAACCTCTTTACAACTTGGTGTAGAAGGTCAGCTATGAGCAGGAGGTTTTCAATGAATAGAATGCTGGGCTTGGAGTCAGGAAGACTTATCTTTGTGGAGCTCAAGTCTGGTATCAGATACTAGCTGTGTGGCTCTGGGCAAGACTCTCAATCTCGTTTGCCTCAGTTTCCTCATATGTAAAATGAGCTGGGAGAAGGAAATGGCAAACTATTCCAGTATCTTTAGCAAGAAAACTCAACATGAGGAGACATAAAGTCAAACAGGACTGAGATGACTAAACAACAAAGATGTACTTTGAAATATATCATCCATAAAAAATCCATCCTCCTTTGACCAATCTTTATGACCTGAGTTAGGTTGGTCTGCAGACAACAGACAAACCAGGCCCTTACTACAAACCCTTCCCACCATGGCAGAACTGCCAAAATGTTTACCCTGCTGGAATAGCCTGTGGCAACCTAGAGCCATTTCAACTGTACAATGGTGCATTTCAGTAAGTATTGGTAGAGAATGCACACATGTGTGCATGTGCTAGTATAAAGATCCAATGTGTAAATATGTAAGGGATTTTGATGAGGCAGCTGCTTCACTAAATATTTTGTAGTTGCGGATGGATATCTTAATGGAAAAAAATATAGACTTAACCACCAGGCATGGTGAAGTCCACCTATAATCCCAGTTACAGGGAGGCTGAGGCTAGCAGATCTCTTGAACTCATGAGGTGAAGCAGCCCAGGTCAGAACCTGAGCAAAGTTCCCCTGCTATTCTGTAGTGAAATCTACATCTATTTGCTAGATATATTTTTCCTGCTCTAGCGATTTTTTGTCCAGCTATGAGAGTTAATGCATATTTTGTATTTATTTGGGTGACATTAGTGGCCATTTACTTTAGAAATGATTTACAATTTAGGCATAAGAATAATACATTATTAATTTAATTAAGTTAACAATGGCACAATATTGATTGCTGTAGTATATTATCAAACAATCACATTGCTCTCTCATTTCTATAGAACATCTCTTCATCTGGCCTGTGCTAATGGACATCCAGATGTTGTGTCTCTCTTAGTAGAGAGAAAATGTGAACTGGATTTGTTGGACAGAGACAGTCAAACACCTTTAATGAAGGTATGCATTAGTTAACCATGCTGTTCATTGAAAAGGAATTAGATTTCTGCCTTTAAGAAAATCAAAAATTAGTAACTTATTTAAATATCACTAATAATTTTTGAATATACTCAACTTTACATTATGTTATTATTTCTTTGCATATATTATACTGACAGGCAATACAGTGTGAGCAGGAGGAGTGTGCTACTATCTTGCTTGAACATGGTGCAAATCCTAATCTTAGGGATGGCAGTAACAATGCTCTTCACTATGTTGCCTTTTTTTCAGGGCATAGACATGGCAGCAAAACTGCTTCAATATAAAGCTGATATTGAAGCAAAAAACAAGGTAGAAACTAACAATCTTGTATAATAAAGTCGATTATCAGCTAAAAAAATCATAGTGTCCAATGTACATATTTTTTAATTGGAAGCATTTCTTTAGTGAAAATAATTTAAAATTATCCTGTAATCAAAGTTCATTAGTCTTTGAAATTTTCTAATGTAGGATGGAGGGGTGAGGAAGTCAGGGAGAGTACACATGACACTGGAAGAGATTTCATTCACAGTGGAATTCCTAAGAAGGAAATTCCCTCTATTGATTTAGCTCAGGGCTTGCTCTATGTTTTAATCTTAGAGTGTGGATTCAACTGAGATTCATTAACTTAAAAAAAAAAAAAACTACATTATGTTTATGCTTATTTCAATGTAATTGGTTTTGTTTGTTTTCTATGTATTTTAGGTATTTAAAAATATTATTCTGAAAAGGAGTGCATGACAAACAAAATGTTTTTTTTTTTTTATATATATTTTTTTTTATTTAATTTTATAATTATAACACTTTTTGACAGTACATATGCATGGGCAATCCTTTACAACATTATCCCTTGCACTTACTTCTATTCAGATTTTTTCCCTTCCTCCCCCAACCCCCCCCCCAGATGGCAAGCAGTCCCATATATGTTAAATATATTACAGTATAATTTAGATACAATATATGTGTGTAGAACCGAATTTTTTGTTGCACAGGAAGAATTGGATTCAGAAGGTAAAAATAACAGTTTACATTCATTTCCCAGTGTTCCTTTTCTGGATGTAGCTGGTTCTGTCCATCATTAATCAATTGGAATTAGATTAGATCTTCTCTATGTTGAAGAAATCCACTTCCATCAGCATACATCCTCGTACAGTATCATTGTTGAAGTGTATAATGATCTTCTGGTTCTGCTCGTTTCACTCAGCATCAGTTGATGTAAGTCTCTCCAAGCCTCTCTGTATTTCTCCTGTTGGTCATTTCTTATAGAACAATAATATTCCATAACATTCATATACCATAGTTTACCCAACCATTCTCCAATTGATGGACAACCATTCATCTTCCAGCTTCTAGCCACTATGAAAAGGGCTGCCACAAACATTTTGGCACATACAGGACCCTTTCCCTTCTCTAGTAGTTCCTTGGGGTATAAGCCCAGTAGTAGTATGGCTGGGTCAAAGGGTATGCACATTTTGATAACTTTTTGGGCATAATTCCAGATTGCTCTCCAGAATGGTTGGATTCTTTCACAACTCCACCAACAATGCATCAGTGTCCCAGTTTTCCCACAGCCCCTCCAACATTCATCGTTATTTGTTCCTGTCATCTTAGCCAATCTGACAGGTGTGTAATGATACCTCAGAGTTGTCTTAATTTGCATTTCTCTGATCAATAGTGATTTGGAACACTCTTTCATATGAGTGGAAATAGTTTTAATTTCATCATCTGAAAATTGTCTGTTCATATCCTTTGACCATTTATCAATTGGAGAATGGCTTGATTTCTTATAAATTAAAGTCAATTCTCTGTATATTTTGGAGATGAGGCCTTTATCAGAACCTTTAACTGTAAAAATTTTTTCCCAATTTGTTACTTCCCTTCTAATCTTGTTTGCATTAGTTTTGTTTGTGCAGAAACTTTTTAATTTGGTGTAATCAAAATGTTCTATTTTGTGATCAATAATGGTCTCTAGTTCTCCCTTGGACACAAACTCCTTCCTCCTCCACAAGTCTGAGAGGTAAACCATCCCATGTTCCTCCAATTTATTTATGATTTCGTTCTTTATGCCTAAATCTTGGACCCATTTTGATCTAATCTTAGTATGTGGTGTTAAATGTGGGTCCATGCCTAGTTTCTGCCATA
This sequence comes from Sminthopsis crassicaudata, assembly GCF_048593235.1. NCBI lineage: Eukaryota > Metazoa > Chordata > Mammalia > Dasyuromorphia > Dasyuridae > Sminthopsis > Sminthopsis crassicaudata. Next base: position 270,436,089 of record NC_133621.1, on the reverse strand, counting down.
CTAATTTCCAGTTTTCCCAGCAGTTTTTGTCAAATAATGAATTCTTATCCCAAAATTTGGGATCTTTGGGTTTGTCAAAGATTAGATTGCTATTTTTATTCACTATCTTGTCCTGTGATCCTAACCTATGCCACTGATCAACTAGTCTATTTCTTAGCCAATACCAAATGGTTTTGGTGACTGTTGCTTTATAATATAGCTTTAAATCAGGTACACTTAGACCACCTTCCTCTGACTTTTTTTTCATTAGTTCCCTTGCAATTCTCGACCTTTTATTCTTCCATATGAATTTTGTTGTTATTTTTTCTAGGTCATTAAAATAGTTTCTTGGGAGTCTGATTGGTATAGCACTAAATAAATAGATTAGTTTGGGGAGTATTGTCATCTTTATTATATTCGCTCGGCCTATCCAAGAACATTGAATGTCTTTCCAATTATTTAAATCTGACTTTATTTTTGTGGCAAGTGTTTTGTAATTTTGCTCATATAATTCCTGACTCTCCTTTGGTAGATATATTCCCAAATATTTGATACTATCGACTGTTATTTTGAATGGAATTTCTCTTTGTATCTCTTGCTGTTGGATTGTGTTGGTAATGTATAAAAATCCTGAGGATTTATGTGGATTTATTTTGTATCCTGCGACTTTGCTAAAATTCTGCTAAAATTCTGAATTATTTCTAAGACAAACAAAATGTTAAGAAATCCAATGTTAGGGAGAGTCCTGGAGTGCTGCTGGGTCACCCAGTCAGCATGTGTGTGTCAGCTGAAGGCCCTGAATCTAGGTCTCACTGACTTTGTTACTAGTTAGCTGACTATTCTATCACATCCATCTCTCCAGAATCTTCTCTGCTTGATATATTAGGTCTGCTCCCCAGAATGATAAACTAGTATTAGCAGATATTATCTACAATGCTTTTCTATATAGAACTTAGCAATGTCAATTTGTCATGAAGAAATGTCATGATTTTTTAGGAAAAACCTTTTGAAATTTGTTCCTACTGAGTCTTAACTACACAGAGACAGAATTTTCACAGGAAAAAATTAAATATATGTTTTCTTTATCCTAATGACTAAAAATTTCTTTTTCTAGTCTGAATGATTCCTGATTTTTTTCAGTAAAGTCTTAATTCTTAGTCATTGCCACTTGGGAGAGAAAAAAACAAAGAATATATTAGGAAGGTTGGTAAAAGAGGGAAAGTGCTAGGTAAATCATTTTTTTCCAAGTTTAACTTGCTCAGGGCAATATTTTTTTAAAGTGTTTTATTTGCTGCTGCTGTTGGTGGTGTTGCTGTTGAGTTTGTTTGCATCTGAGGAGAATGGGTAAAAATAGTCAACTTCAAAGCCAGCCAGGATATAGCCTTTATCTTAATAGAGTTTTGAGGAAATAAGTTTGTCTGCATCTGGACAATAATATGGCAAGAAAGGAAATATACTCATCAAATAATAGGAATTGGTCTCTTACAAATTATGAATACATATTAATAACTAGAAAGAATCCAAAAGATATCTAGTTTCATTCTATCATTTTACATGTAAGGAAACTTATGGTCCAGAGAGCTGAAATAATTTGCTTTCTGATCACATAGAAATTAACTAACAGAAATAAGATTTATGCTCTAGTCTTCTCCAATGTTTCATTGTGCCATGCTTTCTTACCACTTCATTAGCAAATTCACAAGATGTTTATAAAATGTCATAAGTTGAATTAAATTAAATATAAAATGCTTACTTAATATAACAATATCTTTATTGTGACTTTGCAGGAAGGACTTACACCACTTTTTTTTTTTTTTTTGCAATTAGAGCAAAGAATTGTGAAATGGCACAATTTCTCCTAAAGAATGGAGCAAATGTTAATGCCTTGGATGACTATAAAAAGTACAGTAATTAAAACTTTAAAAGAAAAAAAAGCAATAAAAACAATTTAAATCATGGAACACTTAGTGAACAACAATAATTGAATCTGAACATCATTGAAAAGGGGTGAAAAATGTCAACACACATCAGGTATGAAAAGAAAAAAAAATCCCTATTTATGACTCTGCAAGAGAAAAAACAGCTCATGTGGGCATATTAACCATTGTGTATTGGTGATTACGATTTGCAGGTTTTTTTTTTTTATTGATTTTGAATTAGTTAAGATTATCCCATAGAAGTTTTGAACTTTCATAATTCAGTTGATTCTCTTTATGAAATAATCTTAATAAGGATTGTAGCATGTATTTTCTGTTCCATGTTTCAATTTCCCTTAAGAATATGCACATTGATAAATGCAAATAAAGGAATGATATGATAAAATACTTATATGGATCCTTGAGCTTATCATGATGAATACTCTTGCCACTGATTCAGATATTAATCCTTCCATCCAATCTCAGCCCACAGGACTTTTGTCATAAAGGATCCAGGAAAACACATTGAATTGTTCCCTTGCTTCTTTCAATACTTGAGAACCAGTGCAAGCTTTCATTTGCAATACGAGATTAGCCTTCCTCTTTTTCTATTCGTTTTTGTCTTTGCCATACTTTACTGCATCAAAGTCATCAAAATCACCTATGTATATTCACCATATATATGTCCATGGATTTTGGGGTTTCTCTACAATTTTGATTTGTAAGAGATCATGTGTTTCTGTTTTGGATTTTTAAAAATCTACTGTGGCCAAATATCACTCCTGAAAAATATTGGTGTTTATAAGCTTTTGTGGCAGTGTAATTATTAGAAAAGTGCTGTGTAGTTTCTCAAATGAGATCCTATTGGATCTTCTTTTCCCAATAATGCTGAGACCAGTTCATTATTGTTGTGCAATATCCATGCAAGCAATAATATCAATCGATCATGGATAAAAACTGCCAATTTTTTTTTTGTCAAAAGTGTTTTGTAATTGTATTCAGACAGTTCATGAATTTGTTTTGGCAGGAGACTTCCCGAATTTTTCTTTCTACCTCTTGCTTTTGAACTTTGTTGATCATATAAAGAAATGCAAATGTGGATTTATCTTCAACTTTACTAAAGTTGTTATTTCATATAGTGTGAAGTACAGGCTAGTTCCTTGGAGGGCCTTGGGGCCAACCAGAGTCAGGATAAATTAAAGTCCTTGGCTTTCAGGGGGAGAAGTGAAGGAGACAGACAACCTGTCATGAGGTTCCTGGACCAGCCTCTCTCTTCCTCTCCTGCTGCAAAGTGACACTGACCTCTGTCCCTCAAACCTCCAATCCTTGCTTATGATTATCTCAATACCAAACCGCAAGTACTCAATAGTGAGAAAAGCCATTTATGGAAACATATGCTAATAGAGTCATTGTCTCACATCGAATAGGTAATTAAGTGCTCTGTTTTCTGATTCAAGCATACCTTTTTAGAGTTTCAGCCCTCTACTACAATATAGTTTTAGTTGATTTAGGTTTCTCTAAGTATCCAATTATGCATAATCTTCAAAGAGTGATCATTTTGTTTCCTTATTGCCTGTTCTAATGTCTTCTATTTTTCTTTTATTGTTATAACATTTTTAGTACTATGTCAAAAAATAGTGGTGACAATGGACATCCTGGCTTCACCTCTGATTTTACTGGGAAGTCTTTGAGATTATCTCCATTACAGATATTGTTTGTTGGACTTCTGGCCAAGATGGTGGAAAGGAGGCACACAGATGCTTGAGCTCCATGTTTTCTCACAAAATTTATTGCATGACAAGCCTCAGAATTAATATTTAATGGGGAAAAAAAAACACACACAAATAATTGCCAACAGAAGACATCCTTGAAATTTACCAGAAAAGGTCTGTGTTTGCTTAGGGGATGGGGACAAACAGACTGGGCGAAGGCTGAGGGCAAGTAGTGAGAGCGAGGCAGGCAGCTCACACTGCTCAGACCAGAGGGGGGATGGATGCGATCTCTGCTGTTTCAGTGGAATGACCTTTACCCCAGTATGGATATTCTGTCTTGGCAGCAAGCCAGGATACACAGGGAAGGTGTGAACACAGGAGGTAAAGAATAAAACCCCTAGCATCTCTTGGGACCTGGCCACCTCCACCCCCACCTTGAGTGGCTCAACTTGTTCTTAGAGCCTCAGAGTCTCAGAGCCCAGATGCAGCACAGCCATTGCTGTCCTGTTAGTGCTTCGATGCTGTCTCCTGCAGTCTGTAGCGAAAGCCCAGTAACACCATCCAGCCCCATCCTCCCCAAAAAAAGCAGATCAGTTGTTTTCCTTATTAATTTGTTTTCTTTGATTCTGCTCTGACAAAATGAACAAAAATTTTAAAAGGGCTCTAATACTTGACAGCTTCGGTATGGATAGAAAGCAGACTTCAAACCCTGAGGAGACTAAAAGCAGACTGTCTCCAGAAGAATCCCCAAAAGGGGGATATGATCTGCTCTTCAATACACAAAACTCTCATAGAGGAAATCAAAAAGGCTCTCACAAGAGAGCTAGAAGAGAAATGGGAAAAGGAAAGGGAAGCTTGGCAAGAGAGTCTAGAGAAGTCATCCCACACATTTAAAGACAGAGTGGATACAGAAATCAAATCATTGAGAAACAAAATTAGTGAATTGGAAAAGGTAAACAACTCCAAGGAAAACAGGATTAATGGGTTGGGAAAAAGAAAATAAATCTCTAAAAAATAAAATTGATCAAATGGAAAAAAAATTCCATAGAAGAAAAAAACTCATTTAAAACCTCAATTGGACAATTACAAAAAGATATAAAGAAAGTGAGTGAAGAAAATCATTGAAAATCAGAATCGAACAAGTAGAATTGAATGAGTCAAGGAGAAACCAAGAAGCAGTCAAGCAAATCCAGAAAAATGAAACAATGGAAAATAATGTAAAGTACTTTACTGGGAAGACAACAGACCTGGAAAGTAGATCTAGGAGAGACAATTTGAGAATAATTGAACTCCCTGAAAAATACGAGGAAAAAAAAGAGCCTGGACACCATTTTCCAGGAAATTATCAAAGAGAACTTGCCCAGATGTTTTAGAAACAGAGGGTAAAATAGACATTAAAAAAATTCACCAATCACCTACTGAAAGGGACCCTAAAATCAAAACACCAAGAAATATAGTGGCCAAGTTCAAGAACCAGCAGACAAAGGAAAAAAATAAAATATTGGAAGTGCTAGAAAAAATCATTTCAGACATGGAGAAGCCACAATAAGGATAACCCAGGATCTAGCATCATCCACATTAAAGGAGCGAAGGGCCTGGAATATGACATTCTGAAAGGCTAAGGAACTTGGTATGCAGCCAAGAATAACTTACCCTGCAAAAATGAGCATCGTTTTCCAGGGAAGAAGATGGACATTTAACGAAATAAATGAATTCCATCTATTCTTGATGAAAAAACCATATCTACACAAAAAGATTGATCTTCAATTACAGAACTTAAGAGATTTCTAAAAAGGTAAAAAGAAATCTTGAAAACTATATTTCTGCCATAAAGATATATAAAGAACATATGTATAATTGGTCCTAGAAACTAGAGGTGGAAAGGAAATTATATCATAAAAAAGGATAAACTGGTGGTACTACATCTCATGAAGAGGCAAAGGTAACCTATTATATCTGAGAGAAAGAAAGGAGGGAGATGAACATAGTGTGTATCAATAGACATATTCGATTTATGATGAAACATCTTCCACTTCATTGAAAAGTGGGAGGGAAAAAGGGAAAAGTGAAGGAGTAAGCTAAGGGGAAGGGAATACAGGTATTGTTTGTTGGTGTTTTTAGATAGATACTGATTATAATTTTAAAGAATGTCGTCTTTTTTATTCTCTCTAATGCTTTTAATAGGAATGGGTGCTGTTTTTTATCAAAAACTTTTTAAAGCATCTTTTGATATAACCATATGATTTCTGTTGCTTTTGTTTTTGATATAGACAATTCTATTGATATTTTCCATAATATTGATCCAATCTTGCATTCCTGGTATAAACTAAACCTGGCCACAGTGATACTTGTGATACATTGCTGCAATCTCCTTGTTCTCATTTGAGTTGAAATTTTTGCATCAATATTCCTTTGGGAAAATAGTCATTTTCTTTCTCTCTCTAGGTCTTCCTTGTATTTAGGAATAGTACCATACTTGTTCCATAAAACGAATAGTAGAACTGTTTCTTTGCCTATTTTCCCAATTAATTTATATAGTATTAGAATTAAGTTTTCTTTGAATGTTTATTAGAATTCCAGAGTGAACCCTGGCATTGTGGATTATTTTTTTAAGGAGTTCAATAATGGCTTGTTAAATTTCTTCTTCTAAGATGCAGTTATTTAATTAGGCATCCTATTCCCTGATTTATTAATGTGGGTAATTTATATTTTCCTAAATATTCATTGATTTTCCTTATATGGTGAGATTTACTGGCAGAGATTAGGCAAAATATTTCCTGATGATTGTTTTAATTTCTTCATTGGTGGTAATTTCACTCTTGTTTTTTGATAGTGGACATTTAGTTTTCACCATATTTAAAATCAAATTAACTAATGGCTTATTTCATTGATTTTTTATTAAAGCAGCTATTAGACTTATTTGTTAGTCGAATACTCTCCTTATATGTTTTTGTTTACTTTAAATATGTTGAAATTCACATTTGATTGTGAGGATTTCCAATTTGTTACCCAGTTGGGGATTTTCAAATTCATTATCTTACTAGGTATTTTTTGTTTTGTTTTTTGTATATTTCGTATTTGTTTTTAGTTTCATGCCTCACTCATTGATCTGTTCTTCTTATATTTTACTTATATAAGAATTTAGGCAAGCTAATTTTACCCTTAATATTATTTTGGCTGCATCTCATACATTTTGGCATGTTATCTCATTCATATCATTCTCTTTTATGTGGATTTATTTTATATGCTACAATTTTGCTAAAGCTGTTGATTCTTCCTAGTATTTTTAGTTGATTCTCTAAATATGCCATTTCATCTGCAAAAAGTACTAGTTTTCTTTTCTCATTACCTACTTTAATTCCTTCAACTTTTTTTTTTCTCTTATTGCTAAAGCTAACATTTCTAGTACAAGATTAAATAGTAGTAGTGAAAAGGGGCAACTTCATTTCACCTCTAATCTTATTGGGAATGCTTCTACCTTATTCCCATTGTACATAATACTTGACAATGGTTTTAGATAGATGGTATTTATCATTTTAAGGAAAACCTGATTTATTTCTATGCTCTATTGTTGTTTTTGTTTTTAATAGGAATGGATGTTGTATTTTGTCAAATGCATTTTTCTGTGTCTATTGAGATAATCATAATTTCTGTTAGTTTGGCTGTTGATATAGCCAATTATGCTGATAGTTTCTCTGATATTGAGTCAGTTTTGTAATTTTGGTAAAATACCACTTGGCTATTTTGTATTATCCTGGTGATAAGCTCCTATAATCTCTCTTTTTAAAATTTCATTTATTTATAATTACTCCCCAGTTACATTTAAAACATTTTTTAATTTTTGTTTTTTAAAGTTTTGAGTTCCAGATTCTCTCCCTTGTTTCTATCTACAGCTCCCTTTACGAAATCACATGTGAAGTTATGCAATATGTTTTTATAAAATTCACGTTGAGAAACAAAGCATATATCTTCCATCATACAAAAAGCCTTCAAGAAAAATAAAATTAAAAAAGAGAAGGTGAAAGAGAAAGACAGGGAAGGACAGAGAGGGAAGGTGAAAGGAAAAAACAGGGAGAGAGAGGGGGAAGAAGAGAGCAGGCAGGGAGGGAGGGAGACAGAGAGATGGAGAGGAAGAGGGAAAAAAAGAGGTAAACAAAAATGCAAGCAAACAATAACAGAAAGAGTGAATATGCTATATTGTAGTGCACATTCAGTTCCTCTCTCTGGGTGTAGCTGATTCCCTTCATTACTCAATAATTAGAACTGGTTTGAATCATCTCATTGCTAAAGAGAACCACAACCATCATAGTTGATCATCATATAATCTTCTTGTTGCCAAGGATAATGCTCTCCTGGTTCTACTTATTTCAGTTAGATAACTTTTTCAGCATACTTCCAAACTGCTTTCCAGAATGGTTCAATTCGTTCACAATTCCACCAACAATGTATCGGTGTCCCAGTTTTCCCACATTCCCTCCAACATTTGTCATTACTTTTTCCTGTCATCTTAGCCAATTTGAGAGGTATGTAGTGGTATCTCAGAGTTGTCTTAATTTGCATTTCTCAGACCAATAATGATTTGGATCATTTGGTCATATCAACCTGTTGCTATTCATTTGTATGCACTTCACGTCACTTTGCTTGAATTCATGGAAAGCTTTTTTCAGTTTTTTCTTAGTCCAATGTGAGGACGGAGTTAGCACCCTGGATACTTTAGAATCAGCTTGGAGTCAGGATAAGCAAAAATCCTTAGTTTTTATTTTTGGTCTAAATGAGAGGAATGGACACAGGAATCTCTGCAACTCCTTTCTCTCTTTCCACCACCAAAAAGTAACTCCCACTTGTCTCACTCCACCCTCCAATGCCTCTTACAATTCTCTGTATACACCAACAGATCAAGCCAGCACAGTATAGTGGGCAGGACCATTATCCAAGCATATACTAGTAGAGTATTCTCCAAATGTTAATTAGCTTTAAGTGCTCTGTTGTCCAGTTGCATCTGCTCAGAGTTTCAGCCCTTTACAATCCAACATTTTACAAAGAATAATATTTCATGACAATCACATACCATAATTTATTCAGCCATTCTCCAATTGGTGAGCTTCTTTTTGATTTCCAATTATTCTCTGACAAGAGAGCTCCTGCAAATATTTTTTGTAGTTATAGGTCCTTTTGCTTTAAAAAAAATTTATTTTGGTATTTAAAGCTAGTAGCGGTATTGTTAGGTCAAAGGATGTGCATGAATTTATAGCTCTTTGGGCATAGATCATCTCTTTTGATCATTTATCATTTGGGGCATAACTCTTATTGTTTAAAAATTGACTCAGTTCCCTCTATGTTTGAGAATTGAGGCAATATTGGGGCAGTTGGGTAGTGCAGTGGATAGAGCACCAACCTTGAATTTAGGAGGACCCGAGTTCAAATCTGGTGTCAGACACTTAACACTTCCTAGCTGTGTGACCCTGGGCAAGTCACTTAACCCCAGCCTAAAAAAGAAAAGAGAGAGAGAGAGAGAGAGAGAGAGAGAGAGAGAGAGAGAGAGAGAGAGAGAGAGAGAGAGAGAGAGAATTGAGGCATTATCATTGAAATTTGTTACAAACCTCTGTTTACAATTACTGCACTAACCAGATTCTCTCCCTTATTTTATTCTCTCTCCTTTCATCCAAATACTCCACAAAAATGTTTTGCTATTGATCAAACTTCCCCCAATATGCTCCCTTCATTTATCACTCTTTCCTCTTCCCATATCTCATTTCCCTCCTATTTTCCTGCAGAGTAATATATTATTTCTATACCCTTATATAATGTGCACATTATTTCCATTTTTGAACCAGTTTTAATGAGAGTAAGGTTCATTTACTTCTCCTTCAAACATTTTTGTCTCCTTTTTATGGCCAATAATCTATACTATTCCACTTTTCGCTTTCCTTTTCTCCCAGAACATTCCTTATTCCATAAATCAATCATTTTTTCTGCTTTGTTTTATTTTCCCCAGATACATTAAAAAAATTCTTACATTTGTTTTTACAATTTTTGAGTTTGAGATTCTTTCCCTTATTTCCTCCCACAATTAAGAAACCATTTGTGAAGTTAAGCAAATTATTTCCATAACAGTCAAGTTCTGGAAAAATAAACATCGATATCCTAACCCAATGAAAGTAAACCCTCAAGAAAAATTAAATTAAAAAACAGAATGAGACATATCCCTGCAGGATAATATATTGCTAATACTCTTATTGAGTATCACTCTTTTACATACTCTTATTGAGTATGTTTTTTTTTTTTCTTTCTTTGGGCCAATTCTGAAGAGAGCTTATACTGTTCCCCCGTCCTTTCTGCCCCTTCATTGTAAACATTATAACCCTTTTTTAATGACAGATAATTTGCACCATTCCACTTCTTTATACTTTCCCCCAGTACATTTCTCTTACCTTTTAATTTCATTATTTAAAAAAATATTATTCCTTTATATTCAACTCACATTTGTGTCCTTTGTTTATATATACTTCAGGTAACAGTCATAATAATGAGAAAATTCTAGGAAGGCAAACAGACCTTATGATATCACTTTCCTGATATCACTTTCCTGATTTCCTCTTTATGCTTCTACAGAGTGCCATATTTGAAAATCAGATTTTCCACTCAGCTTTGGTCTTTTCATAAGCAAATGTCTGATAATCTTTTATTTCATTTTATGAAAGATTATACTTAGTTTTGCTGGGCAGGTGTTCTTGGTTTCAAAGCTATGTGGCTCCATTGTTTTCAGTAATATTATGTCATGCCTTCTGGTCCTTTAATGTAGAAGCTGCTAAATCTTGGGCTATCCTGACTATGGCTGTACTATAACTGAATTGTTTCTTCCTCTATGTTTGCAATAATTTCTCCTTGACCTGGAAGTTGCAGATTTTGACTAAAATATTTCTGTGAGTTTAGTGAAGGTTTTTTTTTCTTTTCTTTTTTTCTTTTTTGTTGTTTGTTTTGTTTTGTTTTGTTTTGTTTTTCATTTTAACTGACTATTTTTTAAAGAATTGTTTTCTTTTTCCACTTTGTGTCCATTTTATTTTTTAGGAAATTGTTTTCTTCAATATGTTTTTTTTTTTCATTTCTTGAATGCTATTTTTTAAAGAGTTGTTTCTGTTTTTTTTAAATAGCTTTTTATTGGGGGCGGAGCCAAGATGGCGGAGAAGATACACGCCACTGTGTAACCTCCTTTCTTCCCTCACAACCAACTAGATTTAATCAGCTTCAGAAATAGCGTTGGACTGATAGAATGCGCACAAGGATTGTAAGAACGAATTACCAGCTGAAGAGAATCTGGAGTTTCAGCAGGAAAGGTCAGCTCCCAGGGGAGGAAGAAGAGAGGCCAGCTCAGACTGTGGGGAAGTGGCACACTGCGCCGGTCGCTCTGGGGAGGGCTCTGGGATCAGAGAATCCACTGAAATAAAAGAATCTGGCACAGGCTGTTAGATCTTCTCTGCTTATAAAACAGCAGTTCAGAGGAGAAATATAAGCCACTTTAAAATTTAAAACTAGATTGGATCTTCCTGGATCCCAGGGGCGACTCAGCAGATCTCGGCACCGGAGGTGTGGCCGACATAGGCAATCCAGGCTTTCACCTCTGGGTAGTTAAGAGATTGAAGAGTGGGCGGGGCGGTAACTCATAGTGCCTGGCTCAGCTGGCTGGAGGCTGTGGAATGGAAGTCCCAGAGAAGGGGAACCTTTGAACTAGGGACCGCGGTTCCTGGCAGACACTTCCCAGTTTGAGTGCAGGGGCTTTTCCCGTCACCTGCTGCAGACATCCACGCCCCACCGGGATGCATAGGCTAGGCTTTGAGTCGCCTTTACTGTTCAGTCTCAACCTCAGGGAAGCCACTAAAACACAGCGCTCTCAGGGCACAGCAGTGCTGATCACCTCTGGGGCACTTCCAGGGAGGGGGTGGGAAACTCTCTCCCAGAGCTCTCTCTTAGCTCAGGTGCAGGGGCCCCTGCATCCATCAAGTCTAGAAGGAAGCTGGTAAAGAAATAAATAAATAATTTCCTACCCCATGGACAGACCCCAAAAGATTTTTTAAGTGCGAGCAAGAAGCCCCAAAAAAACCATAGATTCTTTCTACACAGAGAAAGAACGGGTATCCAACCCCGAGGAAGTTAACAGCAGAGAGTCAGCAGATAACAACCTAAAGGGGAACGATTCCTGCCCCCCATCACATAACTCTCTCCTGGAAGAGACTATTAAAAAGGTAAGAGAATTTGAAGAAAAATGGGGAAAGGAAAGGGAAGCTATGATAGAGAATAACAACGTTCTGAAATTGGAGTTGGAAAAAATAAAGAATTCACAGGAGATGCAGGGAAACAAAATTAGTGAATTAGAAAAGGTTAAAAAAACACAGGAAAGTAGGATTTCTGAATTGGAAAAGATAAAAATGTCCCAAGAAATTAGGATTTCTGAATTGGAAAAAGAAAATAATTCTCAAAAAAAAAAAAATTAGGGAAATGGAAAAAAATTCAATAGAGCAAAATAATTCATTTAAAAACGAAATTGGGCATTTACAAAAAGAACTAAAAACTGTGAAAGAAGAAAATAACTCCTTAAAAGTCAGGATGGAACAAATAGAAATGAATGATTCACAGAGAACCCAAGAATCAGTGAAACAAAACAAAAAAATGAGAAGTTGGAGAACCACGTCAAATACTTACTGGGAAAATCTATAGACCTGGAAAATAGATCTAGGAGAGATAATCTGTGGATCATTGGACTTCCCGAAAACTACGACCAAAAAAAGAGCCTAGATTCTATTTTACAGGAAATTATCAAAGAGATAATAGAAACAGAGGGGAAAGTAGATGTTGAAAGAATTCATCAAACTCCTTCTGAAATAGACCCTAAAAAAAGAACACCACGGAATATTGTGGCTAAGCTGCAGAATTACCACACAAAGGAGAAAATCCTGCAAGCAGCTAGAAAAAAACAATTTAAATACTAAGGTGCCACAATAAGGGTCACACAAGATCTGGCTGCCTCCACATTAAAAGACAGAAGGGCCTGGAACCTGATATTCAGAAAGGCAAAAGATCAAGAATTGCAACCAAGAATAAACTACCCAGCTAAGTTTAGCATCTTTTTCCATGGAAGAAAATGGTCATTCAATGAAAGAGAGGAATTCCATATGTTTCTAAGAAAAAAACCAGACTTAAACAAAAAAATTTGATCTACATCCACAAGACTGAAGAGAAACAGAAAAAGGTACACAGAACCCTTGAGAACTATATCTCTGTTGTGGGTATATAGAAAGTACGCATGGATAATTCGATTTTACTGATATAAAAGAAAAAAAAAAGGAGGGGGTGTAGTAAAGGGAAGGGGGTAGTATCAGAAAAAAAGGGAGGGTGTGAAAAAAAGAGAGAAACTACATCCCAGGAAGAGGCATAGAAAATACACCATATCTGAGGGAACTTAGTGAGGGGGAGAATCACTGTGTAAATCTTACTCTCATCAGAAGAGGCTCAAAGAGTAAATAATTGTCATATTTGTTTTTCAGAAAATTTTCTCTCACCTCATTAAAAGGGGGGAGAGGAAAAGGGAAAAGGAAAAAGAGAATAAGGGAAGGGACATGGAGGGAGGGGGGAGGGATACTAAAAAAAAGGTGAAGGCTGTGTGTCACAAGGGGGGTCTATAAATTAAATATTGGGGAAGGGGTTAAGGGGGGTCAAGGGAAAAAGCATAATCTGGGGATAATATGATGGCAGGAAATACAGAATTAGTAATTTTAACTGTAAATGTAAATGGGATGAACGCTCCCATCAAACGGAGACGGATAGCAGACTGGATCAAAAATCAGAACCCTACAATATGTTGTTTACAGGAAACAAAGTTAAAGCAGGGAGATACATATAGAGTTAAGGAAAAGGTTGGAGCAGAATCTATTATGCTTCAGGTAAAGTCAAAAAAGCAGGGGTAGCTATCCTTATCTCAGATCAAGCAAAAGCAGAAGTACATCTCGTTAAAAAAGATAAGGAAGGAAACTATATCCTGCTGAAAGGTAGCCTAAATAATGAAGCCATATCAATACTAAACATATATGCACCAAGTGGTATAGCATCTAACTTTCTAAAGGAAAAGTTAAGAGAGTTGCAAGAAGAAATAGACAGTAAAACTATAATAATGGGAGATCTCAACCTTGCACTCTCAGATTTAGACAAATCAAACCACAAAACAAACAAGAAAGAAATTAAAAAAGTAAATAGAACATTAGAAAAACTCGGTATGATACACCTTTGGAGAAAACTGAATGGTAATAGAAAGGAATATACTTTCTGCTCAGCAGTTCATGGATACTATACAAAAATTGACCATATATTAAATAAAGATCTCAAAATTAAATGTAGGAAGGCAGAAATAATAAATGCCTTCTTCTCAGAGCACAATGCAATAAAAGCTACATTCAGAAAAAAGTTAGGGGTAAATAGACCAAAAAGTAATTGGAAACTGAATAATCTCATCTTAAAGAATGACTGGGTGAAAGAGCAAATTATAGAAACAAATAATAATTTCACCGAAGATAATGACAATGATGAGACATCATACCAAAATCTTTGGGATGCAGCTAAAGCAGTAATAAACAGAAATTTTATATCTTTAGAGGCTTATTTGAAGAAAATAGAGAAAGAGAAGATTAACGAATTGGGCTTACAACTTAAAAGGCTAGAAAAAGACCAAATTATAAACCCCCAACCAAAAATTAAACTTGAAATACAAAAATTAAAAGGAGAAATCAATAATATTGAAAGTAAAAAAAAAACTATTGAATTAATAAATAAAACCAAGAGTTGGTTTTATGAAAAAGCCAATAAAATAGATAAACCTTTGGTAAATCTGATCAGCAAAAAGAAAGAGGAAAATCAAATTGTTAGTCTTACAAAAGAAAAGGGCGATCTTTCCACCAATAAAGAGGAAATTAGAGAAATAATAAGGAGTTACTTTGCCCAACTTTATGCCAATAAATTTGATAACTTAAGTGAAATGGATGACTTCCTCCAAAAATATAGGCTTCCTAGATTAACAGAGGAGGAAATAAATTGCTTAAATAGTCCCATTTCAGAAAAAGAAATAGAACAAGCTATTAATCAACTCCCCAGGAAAAAATCCCCAGGACCAGATTGATTTACATGTGAATTCTACCAAACATTTAAAGAACAATTAGTCCCAATGCTATATAAACTATTTGAAAAAATAGGGAATGAAGGAATCCTACCAAACTCCTTTTATGACACACACATGGTACTGATACCTAAACCAGGTAAATTGAAAACTGAGAAAGAAAATTATACACCAATTTCCTTAATGAATATTGATGCTAAAATCTTAAATAAGATATTAGCAAAAAAACTTCAGAAAATCATCTCCAGGATAATACACTATGATCAAGTAGGATTTATTCCAGGAATGCAGGGCTGGTTTAATATTAGGAAAATTATTAGTATAATTGACCATATTAATAATCAAATTAATAAGAACCGTATGATCATCTCAATAGATGCAGAAAAAGCATTTGACAAAATCCAACATCCATTCCTACTAAAAACTCTTGAGAGTATAGGAATAAATTGATTATTCCTTAGAATAATCAGGAGCATATATTTAAGACCGTCAGTAAGCATAATATGCAATAGAAATAAACTGCAACCTTTCCCAGTAAGATCAGGAGTGAAACAAGATTGCCCACTATCACCATTACTATTCAATATAGTACTAGAAACGCTAGCCTCGCCAATAAGAGCCGAGAAAGAGATTCAAGGAATTAGAGTAGGAAATGAGGAAATCAAACTATCACTCTTTGCAGATGACATGATGGTATACTTAGAGAACCCCAAAGACTCTGCTAAAAAGCTATTAGAAATAATTCAGAATTTTACCAAAGTAGCAGGATACAAAATAAATCCACATAAATCCTCAGCATTCTTATACATCACCAACAAAATGCAACAGCAAGAGATACAAAGAGAAATTAAGTATTTGGGAATCCATCTACCAAAGAATAGTCAGGAATTATATGAGAAAAATTACAAAACACTTGCCACAAAAATAAAGTCAGATTTAAATAATTGGAAAGACATTCAGTGCTCTTGGAAAGGCCGAGCAAATATAATAAAGATGACAGTACTCCCCAAACTAATCTATTTATTTAGTGCTATACCAATCAGACTCCCAAGAAACTATTTCAATGACCTAGAAAAAATAAAAACAAAATTCATATGGAAGAATAAAATGTCGAGAATTGCAAGGGAACTAATGAAAAAAAAAAAGTCAGAGGAAGGTGGTCTAAGTGTACCTGATCTAAAGCTATATTATATAGCAGCAGTCACCAAAACCATTTGGTACCGGCTAAGAAATAGACCGGTAGATCAGTGGAATAGATTAGATACAAAGGACAAAAAAGGGTACATCTATAGCAATCTAATATTTGACAAACCCAAAGATACCAACATTAGGGACAAAAATTCATTATTCGGAAGAAACTGTTGGGAAAACTGGAAATTAGTATGGCAGAAATTAGATATGGACCCACACTTAACACCATATACCAAGATAAGATCAAAATGGGTCCATGATTTAGGCATAAAGAATGAGATCATAAATAGATTAGAGGAACAGAGAATAGTCTACCTATCAGACCTGTGGAGGAGGAAGGAATTTATGACTAGAGGAGAACTAGAGATCATTATTGATCACAAAATAGAAGATTTTGTTTACATCAAACTAAAAAGTTTCTGTACAAACAATACTAATGCAAACAAGATTAGAAGGGAAGTAACAAATTGGGAAAATATTTTTAAAAGGAAAGGTTCTGACAAAGGTCTCATTTCCAAAATATATAGAGAACTGACCCTGATTTATAGGAAACCAAACCATTCTCCAATTGATAAATGGTCAAGGGATATGAACAGACAATTCTCAGATGATGAAATTGAAACTATTTCCACTCATATGAAAGAGTGTTCCAAATCACTATTGATCAGAGAAATGCAAATTAAGACAACTCTGAGATACCACTACACACCTGTCAGATTGGCTAAAATGACAGGAACAAATAATGATGAATGTTGGAGGGGATGTGGGAAAACTGGGACACTGATACATTGTTGGTGGAGTTGTGAAAAAATCCAGCCATTCTGGAGAGCAATTTGGAACTATGCTCAAAAAGTTGTCAAACTGTGCATACCCTTTGACCCAGCATTGCTGTTATTGGGATTATATCCCAAAGAAATACTAAAGAGTGGAAAGGGACCTGTATGTGCCAAAATGTTTGTGGCAGCTCTTTTTGTTGTAGCTAGAAACTGGAAGTTGAATGGATGTCCATCAATTGGAGAATGGTTGGGTAAATTGTGGTATATGAAGGTTATGGAATATTATTGCTCTGTAAGAAATGACCAGCAGGAGGAATACAGAGAGGCTTGGAGAGACTTAAATCAACTGTTGCTGAGTGAAATGAGCAGAACCAGAAGATTACTATACACTTCAACAACAATACTGTATGAGGATGTATTCTGATGGAATTGGAAATGTTCAACATGAAGAAGATCCAACTCACTTCCAGTTGATCAATGATGGACAGAAATAACTATACCCAGAGAAGGAACACTGGGAAGCAAATGTAAATTGTTAGCACTACTTTCTATCTACCCAGGTTACTTATACCTTCAGAAGCTAATAATTAATGTGCAACAAGAGAATGTTATTTACACACATATATTGTATCTAGGTTATATTGTAACACATGTAAAATGTATGGGATTACCTGCCATCGGGGGGAGGGAGTAGAAGACGGGAGGGGATAATTTGGAAAAATGAATAAAAACTAACTAACTAAATAAATAAATAGCTTTTTTATTTACAAAACATATGGAGGGGTAATTTTTTCACCATTGACCCTTGCAAAACTTTCTTTTCCAACTTTTCTTCTCCCTCCCCCCAACCTCTCCTCTAGATGGCAGGTAGTCCAATATATGTTAAACATGTTAAAATATATGTTAAATCCATTATATGTATACATATGTATATAGTTATCTTGTTGCAAAAGAAAAATCGAATCTAGAAAGAAAGAAAAAACCTGAGAAGGAAAACAAAACTGCAAGCAAACAATAACAGAAAGAGTGAATATGCTATATTGTGGTGTACACTCAGTTCCTCTCTCTGAGTGTAGCTGATTCTCTGCATTACTCAACAATTGGAACTGGTTTGAATCATATCATTGCTGAAGAGAATCACATCCATCATAGTTGATCATCATAAGATCTTCTTGTTAGCATGTATAATAATCTCCTGGTCCTATTTTTTCAGTTTGGTTACTTTTTGAGCATAGTTCCAAACTGCTATCCAGAATGGTTGGAAAATCTCTGATTAAGAGGCCAATGCATTGTCTCACCTCTCTCCTCTTCCCTCTGCCTCCAATTTTTCTCAATCCCAATCCACCACACCTGTGTCAACAAAGGCTGCCCTGCAACTCTTTCAGACTTTATGAGTCACAGCTGTGGAGGCTGTTGAACAATTGACTTGTTTCTTAACACTATTCCACTGATCAACTATTCTATTTCTTAGCCAATACCAAATAGTTTTGATGAAGCTGCTTTATAAGTAGTTGTAAATCTGGTACAATTTCATTTGATTTTTTTTCCATTAGTTCCCTTGAAATTCTTGACCTTTTGTCTTTCCAGATGAATTTTCTTATTTTTTCTTGCTCAGTAAAATAGTTTTTGGGACTTTGATTGATAAAGCACTAAATAAACAGATTCATTTAGGTAGTATTGTCATCTTTATTATATTTGCTTGGACCATCCAAGAGTACTTAACATTTTTCCAATTGTTTAGATCTGACTTTATTTGTGTGGAAAGAGTTTTGTAATTTTGCTTATACAGTTCCTGACTTTCACTTGGCAGATAGATTCCCAAATATTTTATAGTATCAACAGTTATTTTAAATAGAATTTCTTTTTGTATCTCTTGCTATTGAATTTTGTTAGTGATGCATAAAAATTCTGAGGATTTCTGTGTATTTATTTTGTATCCTGCAACTTTGCTAAAGTTTTGGATTATCTCCTTTATTTATTATCACCTTTTAGTAGATTCTTTGGGGTTCTCTAAATATACCACCATATCATCTGCAAAGAGTGATGATTGTGTTTCCTCATTACCTACTCTAATTCCATTACTCTCTTTTTCATCTCTTATTGCCGAAGCTAGCATTTCTAATGCAATATTGAATAGTAATGATGATAGTGGGCAACCTCATTCCAGTCCTGATCTTACTGGGAATGGTTCCAGTTTATCCCTATTATACACATGATGCTTATTGATAGTTTTAAATAGTTGCTACTGACTATTTTGAGGAAAAGTCTTATTTATTTCTATACTCGCTAGTGCTTTTAATAGGAATGGATGTTGCATTTTATCAAATGTTTTTCTGTATCTATTGAAATGTTATGGTTTTTGTTAATTTTTTTATTGATATAGAAAATTATGCTAATAATTTTCCTTTTTTACTTTTTATCTCAACTATTTTTCCTCTTTTATTATAGCTATTTATTTATAGATAAATACATGGGTAATTTTTCAGCAGTGATATTTGCAAAACCTTTTATTCCAAATTTTCCCCTCCTTCCCCAACCCCCTCGCCCAGATGGCAGGTGAACCAATACATGGAATATATATTAAAGTATATGTTAATATGTTAAATATATATGTTGTATATACACATATCCATACAGTTATTTTGCTGCACAAGAAGAATCAGACTTGGAAATAATGTTCAATTAACTTGTGAAAGAAATAAAAAATGGAGGTGGACAAAAATAAAAGAATTAAGAATACTATGTAGTGATTCACTCTCATTTCCCAGAGTTCTTTTCACTGGAAGTAACTGGTTCTATTCATTACTGAATAATTGGAACTGATTTGGTTTATCTCATTGTTGAAGAGAGCCACATCCATCAAAATTGATCATCATATTTCAGAAAGGCCTAGAGAGACTTACATGAACTAATGCTGAATGAAATGAGCAGAACCAAGAGATCATTATATACTTCAACAACAATACTATATGATAATCAATTCTGATGGATGTGGCCATCTTCAAAAATGAGATGAACAAATCCAATAGAGCAGTAATGAACTGAACCAGCTACACCCAGTGAAAGAACTCTGGGAGATGACTATGAACCACTACATAGAATTCCCAATCCTGATATTTTTGTCTGCCTGCATTTTGATTTCCTTCACAGGCTAATTGTACACTATTTCAAAGTCCAATTCTTTTTGTAAGCAAAACAACTGTTTGGACATGTATACATATATTGTATTTAATTTATGCTTTAACATATTTAACATGTATTGGTCAACCTGCCATCTGTGTTGGGGGGGAGGGGAAAAATTAGAACAAAAGTTTTGACAATTGTCAGTGTTGTAAAATTACCTATGCATACATCTGGTAAATAAAAACTATTAAAAAAAAAGAAATAAAATAGATTAACAAAAAATGACTATCATATAATATTGTTGTTGAAGTATATAATGATCTCTTGGTACTTCTCATTTCGCTCAGCTTTAGTTCATATAAGTCTCTCCAGGCCTTTCTGAAATCATCCTGCTGGTCATTTCTAACAGAATAATGATATTTTTTAAAATTCATATACCATAATTTATTCAGCCATTCTCCAATTGATGGGCATCCACTCAATTTTCAGTTTCTAGCCACTACAAAAAGGGCTGTTACAAATATTCTTGCAGATACAAGTCCCCTTCCCCTTTTTAAGATCTTTTTGGGATATAATCTCAGTAGTAACACTGCTGGATCAAAGGGTATGCACAGTTGATAACTTTTTGAGCATAGTTCTAAATTGCTCTCCAGGATGGCTAGATGTATTCACAATTCCACTAACAATGTATCAGTGTCCCAGTTTTCCCTCATCCTCTCCAACATTCACCATCACCTTTCCCTGTCATCTTAGCCAATCTGACAGGTATGTAGTGGTATCTCTACATTGTTTTAATTTGCATTTCTCTGATAATGACTTGGAGCATCTTTTCATATGGCTACAATTAGTTTCAATTTCTTTGTCTATTTATATCCTTTGACCATTTATGAACTGGAGAAGGGCTTGAATTCTTATAAATTAGAATCATTCTCTATATATTTTGGAAATGAGGCCTTTATCAGAATTTGTGACTGGAATAATGTTTTCCCAGTTTATTGCTTCCCTTCTAATCTTGTCTGCATTATTTTGCTTGTACAAAATATTTCAATTTGATATAATCAAAATTTTCTATTTTGTGATCAATAATGATCTCTAGCTCTTATTTGGTCATAAATGTCTTCCTCTTCCACAGATCTGAGAGGTAAACTATACTATATTCTTCTAATTTATTTATAATCTCATTCTTTATGCTTAGGTCATGAATCCATTTTGACCTTATCTAGCTGTATGTTATTAAATATGGAGCAATGCCTAGTTTCTGCCATACTAATTTCCAATTTTCCCAGCAGTTTTTGTCAAACAGTGAGTTCTTATCCCAAAAGCAGAGGTCTTTGGGTTTGTCAAACACTAAATTATTAAAGTTATGGACTATTTTGTCCTTTCAATCTAACCTATTCCACTGATCAACTAGTCTATTTCTTAGCCAATACCAAAAAGTTTTGAGAACCTTTAACATTTCTGCCTTTCTGCATTTGATTTTGAGGTCTTTATGTCCTAATGTATGGTCAATTTTTGTATGGGTTCCATGAACTGCTGGAAAGAAAGTGTTCTCTTTTCTGTCTCCATTTAGTTTTCTCCAAAGATCTAAAATACCTAACTTTACTAGTATTGTATTTACCTCTTTAACTTCTTATTTATTTTGTGCTTTGTTATATCTATTTCTGATAGTGCAAGGTTGAGATCTCTCATTGTTATAGTTTTGCTGTCTATTTCTTCTTACAGCTGTAACTTTTAGGAATTTAGATGCTATTCTACTTAGTGCATATTTGTTTAGTATTGATATTGCTTCATTATCTATGCTGCCCTTTAGCAAGATATCGTGCCCTTCCTTATCTCTTTTAATTAGATCAATTATTGATTTTTCTTGATCTGAGATCTGGATGGTTATCCCTGCTTTTTTGATTTCACCTGAACCATAACAGATTATTCTCCAGTCTTTTACCTTTACTCAATATGTATGGCCCTGTTTTAAATGTGTTTCCTGTCAACAACATATTGTAGGATTCTGACTTTTAATCCAGTCTACTATCTGCTTTTGCTTTATGGGAGAGTTCACCCCATTCACAATTATGGTTAAAACTACTAATTCTAAAGAATGAGATTATAAATAAATTAGAGGAACATAGGATAGTTTACCTCTCAGAGCTGTGGAAAAGGAATGAATTTATGTCCAAAGAAGAACTAGAAATCATTATTGATCACAAAATAGAAAACGTTGATTATATCAAATTGAAAAAGTGTTGTACAAACAAAACTAATGCAGATAAGATTAGAAGGGAAACAATAAACTGCAAAAAACATTTTTACAGTCAAAGGTTCAGATAAAGTCCTCATTTCTAAAATATAGAGAATTGACTCTAATATATAAGAAATCAAGCCAATCTTCAATTGATAAATGGTTAAAGGATATGAACAAACAATTCTCGGATAAAGACATTGAAACTATTTCTAGTCATATGAAAAGATGCTCCAAATCATTTTTAATCTTTAATTAAGACAACTCTGAGAAATCATTACACACCTGTCAGATTGGCTAGAATGACAGGTAAAGGTAATGCAGAATGTTGGAAGGGATGTGGGAAAACAGGGACACTGATACATTGTTGGTGGATCCAGTCTTTCTGGAGTGCAATTTGGAACTATGCTCAAAAAATTATCAAACTGTGCATACCCTTTGACCCAGCAGTGTTGCTACTGGGTGTGTATCCCAAAGAAGTGAAAGGGACCTGTATGTGCAAGAATGTTTGTGGCAGCCCTCTTTGTGTAGCCAGAAACTGGAAACTACGTGGATGCCCATCAATTGGAGATTGGCTGAATAAATTGTGGTATATAAATGTTATGGAATATTATTGTTCTGTAAGAAATGACCAACAGGATGATTTCAGAGAGGCCTGGAGAGACTTACATGGACTGATGCTCTGTGAAATGAGCAGAACCGGGAAATCGGCGTATGCTTCAACAACAATACTATATGATGATCAATTCTGATGGATGTGGCCATTTTCAACAATGAGATGAAGCAAATCAGTTCCAATAGAGAAGTAATGTACTGAACCAGCTGCACCCAGCAAAGGAACTCTGGGAGATGATTATGAAGCAGTACATAGAATTTCCAATCCCTCTAATTTTGTCTGCCTGCAGTTTGGATTTCCTTTACAGGTTAATTGTACACTATTTCAAAGTCCGATTCTTTTTGTGCAGCAAAACAACTGTTTGGTCATGTATACATGTATTGTATTTAATTTATACTCTATCATATTTAACATGTATTGGTCAACCTGCCATCTGGGTAGGGAGGAAGGAGGGGAAAAATTGGAACAAGAGGTTTGGCAATTGTCAATGTTGTAAAATTTACCCATGCATATATCTGGTAAATAAAAACTATTATTAAAAACAAACAAACAAACAAACAAAAACCCTAATTCCGTATTTCCTGCTATCTTATTTCCAAATTATAATTTTCTCTTTCCTTCCTCCTTACCCCCTTCCTCAGTATTTAACTTATGAGCACTACTTGCCTCAGGCAGCTTTCCCCCTTTCATATACCTTCCTCCTACTATTTCTGTATTCCCTTTTATTTAACCTATCCCCTTTTCCCTTCCCAGGTTTCCATGAAGTGAGAGAAGGTTCTCTGTATACCAAATATGCCTAATATTTTCTCTTTGAGCCAAATCTGATGAAAGTTAAGATTCACAAAATGTGTGAATCACCCTCTCTTTTTCCCACAAATACAATGTTTCCTTTGCTTCTTTGTGAGATTTAATATCCCTATTTTTACCTCTAATTTAACCTTTTTCTGGTACAATCCCCTTGCCACCTCTAGTTCCTTTTTTATATTATAACAGTAAACTCAAATTATACATGCACTCTCTATGTATACTCATAACAAAAATATAATTCTCAAGAGTTCTTTTTTTCCTTTTTACATTTCTCTTGAGTCCTATGTTTGGAGGTCAATTTTTTGTTTTGTTTTGTTTTGTTTAGCTGTTTTTTTCATTATGAATAAAAAGAATTCACCTGTTTCATTAAATACCCCATCTTCTTCCCTGGAAGAAAATGCTAGTTTAGTTGGGTAGTTTATTCTTGGCTGCATTCCAAGTTCCTTTGCCTTTTGGAATATCTCCAGGCCCTTTGATCCTTTAATGTGGATGCTGTTAGATCCTGAGTTAATTCTTATTGTGGTTCCTCAGTATTTGAATTATTTATTTTTGTATGTATGTATATATGTATGTATGTATGTATGTATTTATTTATTTATTTTTATGGCTGCTTGTAAAATTTTTTCCTTGGTCTCATAATTCTGAAATTTAGAAAAAATATTCCTTGGGGTCTTTTTCAAGAGGTGTTGGATATATTCTTTCAATGGTTGTTTTACCTTCTGATACTATGACATCCAAGCAGTTCTATTTGATGACTTCCTTATACATAGTATCTAGACTCTTTTTTTAAACATAATTTTCAGAGAGTCATAATCCTTAGCTTATCTCTCCTAGATCTATTTTCCAGGTCTGTTGTTTTCTCAAGTAGGTATTTTGCATTTTTTTCTATTTTTCTATTTTTTTTTTAATTTTGCTTGACTGATTCTTGATGACTTATGAAGTCATTCACTTCCATTTGTTCAGATTTGATTTTTAATGAATTATTTTTCTTCATTTTTTTAATTTCTTTTTTGTATTTGTCCAATTGAGTTTCTAAATGAGTTGTCATGTTGTACAGAATATATATATTTTTTTCCATTTCACACTTTTTAAAGGAGTTATTTTTTTTTCAATTCACAAATTCTGGTTTTCTTTTTTTTTTTTTTGGGGGGGGGTGAGTTCTTTACCTTTTTCATTTCACATTTCAGAGTTGCTTTTTCCCTTTTTTCCACTTTATCAAATCTATCTTTTATGGAGTTGTATGCCTTTTCTAATCTCTCTTGCAGAGTCTTGCTTTTCTTTCCTCATTCTTCTTCTAGCTCTCTTTTAAGATCCATCTTAATTTCTTCTAGGAGAGCCTTGTGTGGTGGGGACTAGCATATATCCCCCTTTGCTACTTCATCTGGAGACAATCTGCTTTTGGTATCCTTGGGGTATGAAATCTGTTCTCTTTCACTATAAAAGCTGTCTATAGTTAGAGCTCCCTTTGCCTTTTTACTCATTTTTTTTTAAAGTGGGATCTGCTTTTAGGGTAAGGAGATAGTGAGCTTCCTCTACAGACACCCGGAAGTGGTAACCACTGCTCTGGGATCATGCCCAGTACTGTGTGTGTGTGCGGCCAGGTCCTGTGAGACTCCGGCCATTGGGGGTTTACTCTTCGTCTTCCACATTTGTGTTGGATGTTTTACAACTTCTTTACTGAACTGTGCATACCCTTTGATCCAGCAGTGCTACTACTGGGCTTATATCCCAAAGAAATACTAAAGAGGGGAAAGGGACCTGTATGTGCCAAAATGTTTGTGGCAGCTCTTTTTGTAGTGGCTAGAAACTAGAAAATGAATGGATGTCCATGAATTGAGAATGGTTGGGTAAATTATGGCATATGAAGGTTATAGAATATTATTGCTCTGTAAGAAATGACCAGCAGGATGAATACAGAGAGGTTTGGAGAGACTTACATGAACTGATGCTGAATGAAATGAGGAGAACCAGAAGATCACTATACACTTCACCAACAATACTGTATGAAGATATATTCTGATGGAAGTGGATATCTTTAACATAAAAAAGATCCAACTCACTTCCAGTTGATCAATGATGGACAGAAACAACTACACCCAGAGAAGGAACACAGGGAATTGAATGTAACCTGTTAGCACTACTGTCTTTCTACCCAGGTTACTTATACCTTCGGAATCCAATTCTTTTTTTTTTTTTTTTTTATTATATATATATATATATATATATTATAATATTATCCCTTGTATTCATTTTTCCAAATTACCCCCCCTCCCTCTATTCCCTCCCCCCGACGACAGGCAATACCATACATTTTACATGTGTTACAATATAGTCTAGGTACAATACATGTGTGCGAATATCATTTTCTTGTTGCACAATAAACATTAGAATCCGAAGGTACATGCAACCTGGGCAGACAGATATTAGTGCTAACAATTTTCATTCCCCTTTCAGTGTTTCTTCTCTGGGTGCAGCTACCCCTGTCCATCATTGATCAACTGGAAGTGAGTTGGATCTTCTTTATATTGAAGATTTCCACTTCCATCAGAATACATCCCCATACAGTATTGTTGTTGAAGTGTACAGTGATCTTCTGGTTCTGCTCATTTCACTCAGCATCAGTTGATTTAAGTCTCTCCAGGCCTCTCTATATTCCTCCTGCTGGTCATTTCTTACCGAGCAATAATATTCCATAACCTTCATATACCACAATTTACCCAACCATTCTCCAACTGATGGACATCCATTCATCTTCCAGTTTCTAGCTACAACAAAAAGAGCTGCCACAAACATTTTGGCACATATATGTCTCTTTCCGCTCTTTAGTATTTCTTTGGGATATAATCCCAGTAGTAGCGCTGCTGGGTCAAAGGGTATGCACAGTTTGATAACTTTTTGGGCATAATTCCAGATTGCTCTCCAGAATGGCTGGATTCTTTCACAACTCCACCAGCAATGTATTAGTGTCCCAGTTTCCCCACATCCCCTCCAACATTTGTCATTATTTGTTCCTGTCATCTTAGCCAATCTGACAGGTGTGTAGTGGTATCTCAGAGTGGTCTTAATTTGCATTTCTCTGATCAGTAGTGATTTGGAACACTCTTTCATGTGAGTGGATATAGTTTCAATTTCTTCCTCTGAGAATTGTCTGTTCATATCCTTTGACCATTTATCAATTAGAGAATGGTTCGGTTTCTTATAAATTATGGTCAGTTCTCTATATATTTTGGAAATGAGACCTTTGTCAGAACCTTTGTTTTTAAAAATATTTTCCCAATTTGTTACTTCCCTTCTAATCTTGTTTGCATTAGTATTATTTGTACAGAAACTTTTTAGTTTGATGTAATCAAAATCTTCTATTTTGTGATCAATAATGATCTCTAGTTCTCCTCTGGTCATAAATTCCTTCCTCCTCCACAAGTCTGAGAGGTAGATTATCCTCTGTTCCTCTAATCTATTTATGATCTCCCTCTTTATGCCTAAATCATGGACCCATTTTGATCTTATCTTGGTATATGGTGTTAAGTGTGGATCCATATCTAATTTCTGCCATACTAATTTCCAGTTTTCCCAACAGTTTTTTCCGAATAATGAATTTTTATCCCTAATGTTGGAATCTTTGGGTTTGTCAAAGATTAGATTGCTATAGATGTACCCTTTTTTGTCCTTTGTATCTAATCTGTTCCACTGATCTACCGGTCTATTTCGTAGCCAATACCAAATGGTTTTGGTGACTGCTGCTATATAATATAGCTTTAAATCAGGTACACTTAGACCACCTTCCTCTGAGTTTTTTTTTCATTAGTTCCCTTGCAATTCTTGACCTTTTATTCTTCCATATGAATTTTGTTGTTATTTTTTCTAGGTCATTAAAATAGTTTCTTGGGAGTCTGATTGGTATAGCACTAAATAAATAGATTAGTTTGGGGAGTATTGTCATCTTTATTATATTCGCTCGGCCTATCCAAGAGCACTGAATGTCTTTCCAATTATTTAAATCTGATTTTATTTTTGTGGCAAGTGTTTTGTAATTTTTCTCATATAATTCCTGACTTTTCTTTGGTAGATGGATTCCCAAATATTTTATACTCTCAACATTTGTTTGGAATGGAATTTCTCTTTGTATCTCTTGCTGTTGCATTTTGTTAGTGATATATAAAAATGCCGAGGATTTATGTGGATTTATTTTGTATCCTGCCACTTTGCTGAAATTTTGAATTATTTCTAGTAGCTTTTTAGCAGAGTCTTTGGGGTTCTCTAAGTATACCATCATGTCATCTGCAAAAAGTGATAGTTTAATTTCCTCATTTCCTACTCTAATTCCTTGAATCTCTTTCTCGGCTCTTATTGCCGATGCTAGCGTTTCTAGTACTATATTGAATAGTAATGGTGATAGTGGGCAACCTTGTTTCACTCCTGATCTTACTGGGAAAGGTTGCAGTTTATTTCTATTGCATATTATGCTTACTGACGGTCTTAAATATATACTCCTGATTATTCTAAGGAATAATCCATTTATTCCTATACTCTCAAGAGTTTTTAGTAGGAATGGATGTTGGATTTTGTCAAATGCTTTTTCTGCATCTATTGAGATGATCATATGGTTCTTATTAATTTGATTATTAATATGGTCAATTATATTAATAGTTTTCCTAATATTAAACCAGCCCTGCATTCCTGGAATAAATCCTACTTGATCATAGTGTATTATCTTGGAGATGATTTTCTGAAGTCTTTTTGCTAATATCTTATTTAAGATTTTAGCATCAATATTCATTAAGGAGATTGGTCTATAATTTTCTTTCTCAGTTTTCGATCTACCAGGTTTAGGTATCAGTACCATGTCTGTGTCATAAAAGGAGTTTGGTAGGACTCCTTCATCCCCTATTTTTTCAAATAATTTATATAACATTGGGGCTAATTGTTCTTTAAATGTTTGGTAGAATTCACATGTGAATCCATCTGGCCCTGGGGATTTTTTCCTGGGGAGTTGATTAATAGCTTGTTCTATTTCTTTTTCTGAAATGGGACTATTTAAGCAATTTATCTCCTCCTCTGTTAATCTAGGGAGCCTATATTTTTGGAGAAAGTCATCCATTTCACTTAAGTTATCAAATTTATTGGCATAAAGTTGGGCAAAGTAACTCCTTATTATTTCTCTAATTTCCTCTTCATTGGTGGAAAGATCCCCCTTTTCATTTGTAAGACTATCAATTTGATTTTCCTCTTTCTTTTTTTTGATCAAATTTACCAAAGGTTTATCTATTTTATTGGCTTTTTCATAAAACCAACTCTTGGTTTTATTTATTAATTCAATAGTTTTTTTACTTTCGATTTTATTGATTTCTCCTTTTAATTTTTGTATTTCGAGTTTAATTTTTGGTTGGGGGTTTATAATTTGTTCTTTTTCTAGCCTTTTAAGTTGTAAGCCCAATTCGTTAATCTTCTCTTTCTCAATTTTCTTCAAATAAGCCTCTAAAGATATAAAATTTCCCCTTATTACTGCTTTAGCTGCATCCCAAAGATTTTGATATGATGTCTCATCATTATCATTATCTTGGGTGAAATTGTTAATTGTTTCTATAATTTGCTCTTTCACCCAGTCATTCTTTAAGATGAGATTATTCAGTTTCCAATTACTTTTTGGTCTATTTACCCCTAACTTTTTACTGAATGTAGCTTTTATTGCATTGTGATCTGAGAAGAAGGCATTTATTTTTTCTGCCTTCCTACATTTAATTTTGAGATCTTTATGTCCTAATATATGGTCAATTTTTGTATAGGATCCATGAACTGCTGAGAAGAAAGTATATTCCTTCCTATTGCCATTCAGTTTTCTCCAAAGGTCTATCATACCTAGTTTTTCTAATGTTCTATTTACTTTTTAAATTTCTTTCTTGTTTGTTTTGTGGTTTGATTTGTCTAAATCTGAGAGTGCAAGGTTGAGATCTCCCACTATTATAGTTTTACTGTCTATTTCTTCTTGCAGTTCTCTTAACTTTTCCTTTAGAAAGTTAGATGCTATACCACTTGGTGCATATATGTTTAGTATTGATATGGCTTCATTATTTATGCTACCTTTCAGCAGGATATAGTTTCCTTCCTTATCTTTTTTAACGAGATCTACTTCTGCTTTTGCTTGATCTGAGATAAGGATAGCTACCCCTGCTTTTTTGGCTTTACCTGAAGCATAATAGGCTCTGTTCCAACCTTTTACCTTTACTCTGTATGTATCTCCCTGCTTTAAGTGTGTTTCCTGTAGACAACATATTGTAGGGTTCTGCTTTTTGATCCAATCTGCTATCCGTCTCCGTTTGATGGGATCGTTCATCCCATTTACATTTACAGTTAAAATTACTAATTCTGTGTTTCCTGCCATCGTATTATCCCCAGATTATACTTTTTTCCCTTGACCCCCCTGATCCCCCTCCCCGATATTTAATTTACAGACCCCCCTTGTGACGCGCAACCCTCCCTCTTTTTTTTTTTTTTTTTTTTTTAGGATCCCTCCCCCCTCCCTCCAAGTCCCTTCACTTATTCTCCTTTTCCTTTCCCCTTTTCCTCTCCCCCCTTTTAATGAGGTGAGAGAAAATTCTCTGAAAAACAAATATGTTAATTATTTACTCTTTGAGCCTCTTCTGATGAGAATAAGATTCACACAATGATTCTCCCCCTCACTAAGTTCCCTCAGATATGGTGTATTTTCTATGTCTCTTCCTGGGATGTAGTTTCCCTCTTTTTATCACTCCTTCCCCTTTTTCTGAATCGACCTCCTTCCCTTTACCACACCCCCCTTTTTTTCTTTTATATCAGGAAAATCAAATTATCCTTGAGTATTTTTTATATACCCACAACAGAGTTACAGTTCTCAAGGGTTCTGTGTACCTTTTTCTGTTTCTCTTCAGTCTTGTGGATGTAGATCAAATTTTTTGTTTAAGTCTGGTTTTTTTTTTTAGAAATATATAGAATTCCTCTGTTTCATTGAATGACCATCTTCTTCCATGGAAAAAGATGCTAAACTTAGCTGGGTAGTTCATTCTTGGTTGCAGTCCTTGATCTTTTGCCTTTCGGAATATCAGGTTCCAGGCCCTTCTGTCTTTTAATGTGGAGGCAGCCAGATCTTGGGTGACCCTTATTGTGGCACCTTGGTATTTAAATTGTTTTTTTCTAGCTGCTTGCAGGATTTTCTCCTTTGTGTGGTAATTCTGCAGCTTAGCCACAATATTCCGTGGTGTTCTTTTTTTAGGGTCTATTTCAGAAGGAGTTCGATGAATTCTTTCCACATCTACTTTCCCTTCTGTTTCTATTATCTCTGGACAGTTCTCTTTGATAATTTCCTGTAAAATAGAATCTAGGCTCTTTTTTTGGTCATAGTTTTCTGGAAGTCCAATAATCCGCAGATTATCTCTCCTAGATCTATTTTCCAGGTCTATAGATTTTCCCAGTAAGTATTTGACGTTGTTCTCCAGCTTCTCATTTTTTTTGTTTTGTTTGACTGATTCTTGGGTTCTCTGTGAATCATTCATTTCTATTTGTTCCATCCTGACTTTTAAGGAGTTATTTTCTTCTTTCACAGTTTTTAGTTCTTTTTGTAAATGCCCAATTTCGTTTTTAAATGAATTATTTTGCTCTATTGAGTTTTTTTCCATTTCCCTAATTTTTTTTTTGAGAATTATTTTCTTTTTCCAATTCAGAAATTCTATTTTCTTGAGACTTTTTTATCTTTTCCAATTCAGAAATCCTACTTTCCTGTGTTTTTTTAACCTTTTCTAATTCACTAATTTTGTTTCCCTGCATCTTCTGTGAATTCTTTATTTTTTCCAACTCCAATTTCAGGACGTTGTTATTCTCTATCATAACTTCCCTTTCTTTTCCCCATTTTTCTTCAATCTCCCTCAATTTTTTAAGAGCTTCTTCTAGGAGAGAGTTATGTGATGGGGGGCAGGAATCGTTCCCCTTTAGGTTGTTGTCTGTTGATTCTCTGCTATCAACTTCCTCGGGGTTGGTTACCCGCTCTTTCTCTGTATAGAAGGAATCTATGGTTTTTCTAGCTTTTTTACTCATACTTAAAAAAATCTTTTGGGGTCTGTCTCTGGGGTAGGAAATTATTTACTTCTTTACCAGCTTCCTCCCAGACCGGATGGATGCAACGGCCCCTGCGCCCGAGCTAAGAGAGAGCTCTGGGAGAGAGTTCCCCACCCCCTCCCTGGGAGTGCCTCAGAGATGATTAGCACTGCTGTGCTTCGAGGGCGTAGAATAGTGAAGACAGCACGAAGCCCAACCTATGTGTCCGGGTGGGGAGTGGATGTCGGCAGCAGGTGACGTGAGAAGCCCCTGCACTCAAACTGGAAGTGTCTGCCAGAAACCTTGGTCCCTAGTTCAAAGGTTCTGCTTCTCTGGGACTTCCTGGAGCTGAGTTCCACTCCCTCCAGCTAAGCTAGGCAGTGTGTGTTGCCTTGGGCCGTATCCACCCACTTGTCAATCTCTTAACTATTCTCAGGTGGTAGCTGAGGCCACACCCCCTGGTGCCGAGTCTGTTGAGTCACCCCCAGGGTCCGGGGAAAATCTAATCTGAGTTTTAAAATATTTTGGCTTTCTCTTCTGAACTGCTAAATAATTAGCAGAGAAGAGCTAACAGCCTGTGCCAGATTCCTTTACCTCAGTGGCTTCTCTGATCCCAGAGCCCTTCCCAGCGCAATGGGCGCAGTGTGCCCCTACCCCACCGTCTGTGCTGGTCTTTCTTATTCCTCCCCTGAGAACTGACCTTTCCTGTTGAAACTCCAGATTCTCTTCAGCTGGTAAGTCGTGCTTCCAGTCCTTGTGGTATCTATCAGTCCTGAGCTAATTTTGAGACTTAATTTATCTAATTGGTTGTGAGGGAGTGAGGACGTTCACTGTGTCGTGTGTTTCTTCTCCGCCATCTTGGCTCCGCCCCCCGGAATCCAATTCTTAACGTGCAACAAGAAAATTGGATTTACACATATATATATTGTATCTACGTTATACTGTAACACATGTAAAATATATGGGATTGCCTGTCATCTAGGGGAAGGAGTAGAGGGAGGGAGGGGAAAATTTGGAAAAATGAATACAAGGGATAATGTTATAAAAAATTACTCATGCATATGTACTGTCAAAAAAATTATAATTATGAAATTAATAAATAAATTAATTTAAAAAAAACACAATTTGCCCATAACATTTAATTCCAAAAGTTCTTTTTCTTTCTCTGCTCTCTGAAAACAGATACTGTTTCCTTTTGTGCACAACCATAATTTTAATTGTGTAATTTTATACTTCCTCTGTAAGTCACCATGTCTAATACTATGAGCCACTGAATAACAAATGCCAACAAATAAAAAATATTCTTTTCAACTGAGACAGTGCATAATGTAGATAAGAGAAGGCAACTAGGACCCTATGCTCTAGTCCTGGCTCTACCACAAAGTAGGTTTTTCACCTTTTTGAATATGTTTTCTTTTGGGTTTTTTTTTTGAATTCTAAAACATTATATTTCTCTGTTAATTAAAATTTCAATATCTTTCATTTGAATTATTTTTCCATTCATATCATGAATAATATGGGTAGGTAAGTATGGTAGTGCTCATTGTTTTTTGCCTCTTTGGAAAACATTTTATACCACATAAATACTAGCTTATAGCATTAAAAAAGCAAACAAAAAAAAACCCACCTTTCATTGTGCATTTTATCATTTCAAGCATTTCTTAACTTGGCTCCATAATTGCCTGAAAATCTTTTAATGAGATTCATAATTTGTAAAACCCTTTGGTCATAAATATCACTGCTAAAGTCATACTCAGACCTACATGACCAGTACTTTCTTTCACTAGTCTGTTTTGGGTAAGACTGAAGATAGAGTTCTATGTGCCTAGCACTTGGGAAATATTCTATTAATCTTAGCATTTTTAATTAAGAGAACTTGAAAAAATATGGTAACAAGAATACAGATTCAAACAGATTCAAGTCAGACCTCCTGGGTTCAAATCCCACCCCTCATATTCCCTTTATGGACAAATGATTTGGCATTTCTCACCTACAGTTTTGTCCTCTAAAATAATAAGGTTGGAGTAGATGGCCTCTGAGTACCTTTCTAACTTAAGCTTTGCTATTGTAGTATTTTATTGCTAAAGAGAGAGAGAGAGAGAGAGAGAGAAGAAAAGAGGAAGGAAGAAAGAAAAAGAACATAAGCCATAAAATGAAAGTTCAAATATTCTGAAATTTTTGGAAATTAACAAAATGTAGCTATATGTAGTTGCTTAATTCTTAATTCTTCTGTATTTTATTCTCTCTGATGTATAACAGGAATAACTCACATTAAAATAGTATTTTAATATTTTCAAATTATTTTGTTCACATTACTTTTGAACTTATAAGCTTTGAAATTTATCCATTAGGGGGCATTTCTAGAAATTTTTTTTAAGTAATGTTTTACCTTTAATGAAAAATGATCAGAATGCAGACTCAAAAATTTGGAATGGAAATTACTTTATAGGCAATCCCATCCAATGCCATCATTTGTGAAAATTTACTATTAAATACGGTAGTTTTCCTTCAGTCTTGGGAAAAGATATGTACTTTTCATACTTCTGGGGTTTGTTTTGGTTTGGTTTGGTTTGATTTAAGGGACATCATTTTGCAGTGGTAAAAAAGCTAGCTTTGTAGTCAGGACATCCTGGAGTTCCTTAGGAATATCATTTAGTCTTTAATGTTATTATCTCTAAGGCAAAGAAATTCTTTTAGACAACTTCTAAGTCATTTAGTTCTAAATTGTATGCTTATATGAAATCATGTTTAATTTGATAGACAGTGATCGCTCATTAAATGATGGTTTTAAAGTTTAATATTTATGTGTATTTGAAACATCATTTTAAAAGAGATTAATGGGAATAAAATCTATGTATTTTCTGCCCACACAATGAAATGTGCAGTTCTTCAATGAATATGACATGCTTGCAAAACTGATTCTGGGTATTCAAGGCATTTTAAAGTAATGTCATATTTTGAGGGGTGGAGAAGACAATACAATAAAATGTTCTCCAATGATCATCAAAGTTCATAGCCAAAATGAACAACATTTAATTGTATTGGTTAAATTGATTTTATTTATAGATTCTAAATGATATTCTCAAAAAAGTTGCTTTCTATCAATTTCAGTTTCATATATGTGTGCATGTATGTATATCTCCATATGATAATGATAATTTATATACCTGATAACTTATAAAAATGATGATAGATGTTATAAATCCTCTAGAAATTAAATTTTATTGAATGTACTTTTAGAGTGAAATACTATTTATTTTAGTTTTTTGATAATTGGTAATTTATATAATATATATATTTATACATATATATATACATACATATATATTTCAACTCATTATTTACATGTATTTCATGTAAAACAACAATTTATTCTTTATGGAATGGGAAAACATACAAGATGAAAAAAAAACTTATTTTGTTCCTAGCAAAGATAAATTCTCTTAAATTTAACAATATTTCATATCCCCATGGTCATGGGAGGGGGGGAGGTCATTGTACTTGTATTGGAAGGGTGAATTGCTTTTCACTTTTTGCCTGCTCTTTTTGTAGTCAGATGTAATGATTTTATACAACAGCATTTATTGACTTTGCTGTGTTTTTAGTATTGTGTTATTAGATAAGGAACAAGATTGGAAGTAAATAAAGAGAACCATATAAGTAATGGTTTAATTGAATGGCTGATAGTTATGTGTTTTTGAAGAGAAATCCTAATTGGCAGAATGGCATATAAACTTTGGAAATGAGGAAGTTAAGCACAGTTAGTAAGGGGAAATCAGTTGATTCTGTCTCATTAAGGTTTTAATAATGTTCTTTTAGTAAATGTACTTTAATAATTAGTATTTTAATAATTAGCTCTAAATATGCTTTAGTAAATGAAATAGATTGTATAAAAAATTCCTACATTCCTTTTAGGATAGAGTTGCTTGTCTTCACATTTTTTTTCCTGAGTTCATTGTTTCATATTGTATCCCATTTCTGTCTATTCCTAGAGGGATACAAAAATGCAGGAAACTCCAGTGCAGAAATTAGGAACAAAAATTTCAGGGAAACATATGTGAAATAACCAAATTAACATGTTTGTTCAAATAATAATTAAACTAGTCAAGGTTTTGCTCTAGTTTAAATTTTATTTGGGATGTTGTCTGACTTTTTGTTTAGCATAAATATTACATAGAACAAAAAAGGACAGGATCCATGTTGATATTTTCTCTCTGGAATGCCAGTAGAAAGTTGTGTACAGTTTTTGAAGTTGAGAAGCTTAAACAGTTTATTAACAATGATTAAAAATTGTAATAAATGAATCAGTTTAGCATTTCTAGAATTTTTTTGAAAAAAAAAAATCTTGTTTTAACTTTTTACCTAAAATATAAAGATTTTTGTTTGAAATTCCTATTGTTAAAACTATTTTGTGGTGGTAGTTTTTTTTTTTTAATTATTCATCATTGGTTTGACTTAATTCTATTCATTGATATTCCATTCATTAATTATCATATTCCTGTTATAAATACACTCTGTTATACATAAAAAGATAAACTAATAAGATAGTTTTGCAGCCTGTATAATTTTTGTATGCCTATGTATCCAATTCATTTTAATTACTTATGTGATTAAGGGAAGGAATATCAACCTTCCACTTACTCTGATCTTGATTCAGTTGTCAATGTGTCCTTGTAATTGCCAACTATACAAAAATTTTGCTTCAATCATTCTATAGTACCAATTGAATACATTCTAATTTAAAAAATGTGATTCTAAACCATGGAACTTAAGCTTCTTGAGATCCTGTCTCACAAGAAACTGTTACAAGCCCACAGAGTATGATTTTTCTACTTTGCTTTATTCTGTAAATTTTACTTTGCCACCTAACTTAAGACTGCCTCCTGGAATCATGTTTGGGGTTTGAAATAAGGCTAGACACAATGCGCCACCAGCTTTGAAGGGTTTATAACTTTTATCCTTTTAAAAAATAATATTTCCTGAACAAAGGTAAGGAAAAGCATGTTCTATATGAATTGAGCTGACTTTTTCTGATTCTCCACCCTTTGGGAAAGTATGTAGGTATACCCTTTTATCCTACAAAATATGGCATAACATTTTTAACTTACTTATGTTTAAATGGGGAGGAAGAATGTAAGAGTCAAATTTGTTACTTACAAAATCAGTACTAGGTACTCAATATGTATTATGCTCTATACTGAAACCTAATTCTGTTATTCGCCAGAACTTGAAACAAGGTACTAATGCTTGTGTATTCAGTTCACACCTTTAAAGGAGTAGTTCATACCTTTAAAACAGTTCACACATTAGTTCACACATTCACACCTTTAGAGAGCATATATAAGGAGGAGTTCACAAACCCTCTAAAGGACAAGCACACTCTTGGACTTCTGGGAGATTCACAAGTTAGAAACCCACAAGCCTGGGAGGAGGAGTCAAGATTCATTCCAACTTCCACCTGTGTGCTGGCTGGGGACTTTGGGAGATTCAGAGCCAGGATTCACAAGTCGAGGAGATTCACAAGTAGGGCAGAAAGAAGGAAGAAAGAGAAGGGGTGGCAGGAGAACACTGAATGCAAGATTCAGAAGGCCTCCAGAAAACTAGCTGAGCCCCAAGTGAAGGAGATAAGATTTGGAAAGAGAAAGTAAAGGATCTGGACTTTAACTCTTGGCTGCATTTGGGTTTATTGAATTGAACTGAAACAAAGGCTGCCTCCAGAAGCTCCCCAAGAAACCTGCTCACAGAAAATGATTATAATTAAGAGAAGATTATTACATAATTCCAAAATACATTAGGAACTCTAAATTTTTAGCTTGAGTAGATACAATGAATACTCTTGTAGGTCCTAACCAGTTGGAAAAAACTGAAGATCTGGCCTTTACAGTAAGAAATCATGGGTTTAAAACCTATTTCTAATATATACTAGCTGATTGATTCTGCACATCCTGCTTAACTCTCAGTGCCTCAAGTTATTAATTTATTTATAATATAATTTGCAGATAAATTGCCTGCCTTATTAGTGGAGATAATTTTTACCACTATGATTCTCATACAAATGAAATCTAGTTAAATATAAGTAGTCCAAAAAAAATCTGGCAGCATCTTTGGAGAAAGTAAATTTTGGAGAATGGTTATAAATCAAATAATAAAATAATATACCCAGTGAAATCAGCAAATCGTTAACTCTTATTTCCTTCCCTTGTACTAATGTGATGGTTGAAAGAAAAAAAATGCTTATTTCACTGCCCATTTGAATATGTTTTGCTGGAGAAGGTAAGAAGAAATAATAGATTGCATTATACATCATAAATTTTAATTTTGTTTTTAGCTTCTCTCCACAGGAAAGCTTGAAAAGAGAAATTATATTGGTTTGCAACTCATCAGCCCCTTTTAGGGATTGTAGAGATCTAGACAAGGTACATTGTTTTGGACCACTTGCCCATGGAGAAAAGCTAAAAATGTAATGTCATATTAAACAGAACATTCTCTGAACTTGCCCTGATATACAGAATACACCAAACAAGACATGTGATGTCATACTGAATGTGGCAATACTCAAAAATTCAGGCTTGAACAAATGTGGTCTTAATCTACTTGCATAAAAAAAAAATCCAAATGAATCATCTTATGGAAGCTTGTTCCTTCTTGTTCCTTCCACAATATCTGCTAGAGATAAGCTGTCAGTGTGAAGCAGCCTGCTCATGCAAAGTTAATGTAACCAAATCACTAACAGATATCCAATACTTTAAGGCCATCTCTTTCTACCCACCTCTTTCTATTGAATCACATTATCATTGTTAAAAAAATCATTGTAGCAATGCTTTAAAATATGCTTTTCATATTAATGAAGGATATTAAGATTTTAGTTTTGATTGTATTAATTTTTTTTACAGTAGCCAAAAAAAGTTCTACAGAAGAGTCTATAAGCAGGTAGATAGGCTTCATAGCGGGTTAACATTTCTTTTAATTAATGCTCATGGTCTAGTCTTCAAGAGGTTTTTCACTCCAAGGCAAAGCAGACTCTCATGCCCCTAAAAGACATATCTTCAATTTAACCAATTCCCACTATCACATTGATTCTTTCTTTTTTTTTGCTTCATTATCTTTCAAAAAAATTGGTTTATTAAACACCAAATATGCATGTGTGTATATGCATGTATATTTATATATACACACACATATATGTACAAATACACGTTGGTGCATATATACAATACAAAAACAATATGCAAATAACACACATTTGTATATACATGCATGTGTGTGTGCTTATCATTTTCTTTTTTTAATTTCAAAACTTTATTTACATTTGTTTTGACGATTTCTGAGTTCTAATTCTCTCCCTTATCCTCATTGTTTTGCATAATTTCACATGCAAATTAAATTAAGACACCACAAAAGAAAACATAGATCTCTCACCCTAATGAAAATAAAAACCTGTAGAGGGCTTGAACTCTGAAAAGGTATACTTGAATCACAACATGGCCCTTATGGCTGGGCATGCGCAATGTGGTGTATGGAGGAAATCATACTGAAGAACTTAAGGACTGAGGATTATGGAGCTCTCTTGGCTCTCAGCTTTCAATCAGGGAAAACTTCAGGTTCTAGATTCTAGAGTTCAGACTCCATTTCCAGCCAAGTGGTAGCTTCTCTCCTGCCTCCTTCACTTCTCCACCTAAAGAACAAGGCTGATCCTGAGGTCTTCCAGAGAGCTAGCCTGGACGTTACACTCTGGAGCTCAACATGGACTAAGAACCCATACTCAGCAGCTCAACTGACAAGATTATAAGGTCAGTAGAGTAGTCCTTGTGACCAGGAAAACGGGGTGAGTATAAAAATAGACAAGCAGGAAACTTTGGTAAGGGCTAAACTAGTCACTTTTGTTTTTCAGCTGAAATGGAGCAAATACTAAGAGCCTTCCCCACTCTAAGGGAAGCATGTAGCATGCATAGTTGAGTTAATTAAAAAAAAAAACTTAAGGTTTGATTGTAACTTGGAAGCAGATCATTGGGCTCTTAGAAACATTAAAGTATACATCTCCTTGGTTTTCTAAGGAAGAAGGATTAGAACAAGAGAAGTGGAAAGTAGTAGGAGAACAACTACTTTAATATTATGAAAATAATGATCCTGATCCAATTCCTGAAGAAGCATTCTATACAAACAATATAATACAATTGGCTTTAAGGAGTTACATAAGTTTTAAAATAAGGAAAAAGAAGAAAGATCAGGAGAGGGGAGGGTACTAAGAAAGCAGCTGAAGTATGGAGAGTTGGATCTTGAGTACTATGCTGATAAGCACAGTCAGACAAGGAAGTGTGAGGATAAGAAGAGGGAGAATGAGGCTAACAATGTAGCTGGAGGGTATAGCCAATTAGACCAGATCAAGTACCATGCTAGTTCAGTTTCACCTCTGTCTACACTTGAGCAGGCACCCTTAGGGAATTTCCCATCTTTCAACTCTCCCCCCTCAATTTCCCCTTCATGGGTGGAAGGAGGAAGGGGAGTGGGAAGGGCAGTGAAACCACCAGCACTAAATATACAGAAATTTTGTCTACCCCCTATGACATGATTACAAAAGGTGTTAATTAAACTTCAAGGGGAAGGACAGGATACATCTAATTTGAGAATAGAAATGCATCCTTTGATTGAAGAGTTTAATTCTTCAGGTCAAGAAAAAAGAAGATGCACTCTTTTTAATCTAGAAATTATCAAATATCTGAAAAAGTCTTGCACTCCTTATAGGTCTATATCATCTTATTTTAAGATGTTATTAGAGAATTTGGCTTTTGAAATTTTCACCCCTGGTGACTGGAAATCTATAGCAAGGAATAAAACTTGTTCTGGCTTTTGGAGTATAGTGAACTCTTATAGAATACAGGCCCAACAAAATAGGCAATCTAGAGTTAATATGCCAGTCATCTTTGATCAACTAGCAGGTCTATGTCTTTATGCATACACTTTTGTGCAGATTAATTACCCTATAGCAGCATATGAGCAAATTGTTGCTACTTCTATTATAGCATGGGAGACCCTCCCAGCAAGGCAAGATAGAAGGGAAGCCTTCATGAAAACAGCACAAGGTCCAAATGAACCCTTTACTGATTTTGTGGGACATCTGCAGACAGCTGTCATATGAACTGTTAGTGAAAATGAAAAAATATTAGTGAAAATGAAAACTTGCTAAAGTTAATGCTAATGAAGTTTATAGAAGAATTATACTAGGACTACACAAGGATGTTCCTCTTTAGATGAGATCATAAGATGCTGTACAACAGTGGGCACAAATACCTTTTACACCCAGGCTATGATACAGACTTCTCAAGATTTAAACATAGGAAGATTGGCAAGGGACTTGCAGAGAGACTCGGCAATGCTTTCAGTGTGGCAAAGGAGGGCATTTGAAAGCTCACTGGTGGCATAGAGCTGGAATGAGAAGATAGAGTGGGAGAACAAGAACCAAAACCCTATGTCCAAAATGCAACAGAGACTTCCATTGAGCATCAGAATGTAGAATGACTCAGGGAAACAGGAAGCATGGCCCAGCTCCAGGGCCCCAGGCAAAAAAACACCTGGGGCATGATGGCAGCTGCTGTTACATCCAGAGAATCTTTAGAAGTTCAATACCCCAACATGATCAATCAGATGAGAAAGGGAGAAAAGGATTACATGAGCAATGAGCCAAGTAGCAATCTGATGGGAGAAAGGGTTTACAATTAAGGAGAATAGAGTTGTATGCAGCTGGGACTACTGAGATATCCCCTAAAAAGAGAAAAACTGTCCCTGTTTAATCTATGCATCATTTGCCTTCAGGCATAATAAGCTTGACCATTTCACAACAGATGTCTTTTCATAAACTGATGTGGGAAACTGGGGAATGTTGGGGAATGTGTAGTTAACATCCCAGTCAGTAATACAGGTGACTTATCAACCAGGAGAAGAAGCACAAAGTTCACTGATAACAGGCAATATGGTGATATTTGCCCAGATTTTGACTCCCAAAAACAGAATTCAGGAATATTCTGGACTGCAGCTATTACAGCTGGCCAACCTATGCCCATTATCAATGTAAATGGCATAACCACTGGAATGGTTGTTAGACATGGGTGCAGAACATACAGTCATTAGAGGTGCCAATTAGCCCAGTCATTGGCCAAATATTAAGGCACACATCTATATGTCTGGTGTAATAGGATCAATAGCAGCTGAAATTAATGCTACCCCTTTGAGATGGACATTTGAAGATGAAACAGTAGTTTTTACTCCTTTTATAGTTGAAAAAATACCCACCAATGCAGAAACTAGGCGTGGACTCACATTTAACACCACATAATAAGATAAGATCAAAATGGGTCCAAGATTTCCAATATTTAGGCATAAAGAACGAAATCATAAATAAATTAGAGGAACAGAGGATAGTTTACCTCTCAGACTTATGGAGGAGG
Organism: Sminthopsis crassicaudata; assembly: GCF_048593235.1. NCBI lineage: Eukaryota > Metazoa > Chordata > Mammalia > Dasyuromorphia > Dasyuridae > Sminthopsis > Sminthopsis crassicaudata. The sequence continues at coordinate 270,394,069 of NC_133621.1, read as the reverse complement.
AAGGAATTGTGTCCAAAGGAGAACTAGAGACCATTATTGATCACAAAATAAAAAATTTTGATTACACCAAAATTAAAAAGTTTCTGCACAAACAAAACAAATGCAAACAAGATTAGAAGGGAAGTAACAAATTGGGAAAACATTTTTACAGTTAAAGGTTCTGATAAAGTCCTCATCTCCAAAATATACAGAGAATTGACTTTAATTTATAAGAAATCAAGCCATTCTCCAATTGATAAATGGTCAAACGATATGAACAGACAATTTTCAGATGATGAAATTAAAACTATTTCCACTCATATAAAAGAGTGTTCCAAATCACTATTGATCAGAGAAATGCAAATTAAGACAACTCTGAGATATCATTATACACCTGTCAGATTAGCTAAGATGACAGGAACAAATAATGATGAATGTTGGAGGGGCTGTGGGAAACTGGAACACTGATGCATTGTTGGTGGAGTTGTCAAAGAATCCAAGCATTCTGGAGAGCAATCTGGAATTATGCCCAAAAAGTTATCAAAATGTGCATACCCTTTGACCCAGCAGTGCTACTAATGGGCTTATATCCCAAGGAAATACTAAAGAAGGGAAAGGGACCTGTATGTGCCAAAATGTTTGTGGCAGCCCTTTTTGTAGTGGCTAGAATCTGGAAAATGAATGGATGTCCATCAATTGGAGAATGGTTGAGTAAATTATGGTATATGAATGTTATGGAATATTATTGCTCTGTAAGAAATGGCCAATGAGGAATACAGAAAAGCTTGGAGAGACTTACATCAACTGATGCTGAGTGAAATGAGCAGAACTAGGAGATCATTATACACTTCAACAATGATACTGTATGAGGATGTATTCTGATGGAAGTGGATATCTTTAACATAGAGAAGAGCTAATCCAATTCCAATTGATCAATGATGGACCGAATCAGCTACATCAAGAAAAGGAATACTGTGAAATGAGTGTAAACTGTGAGAATTTTTTTTGTTTTTCTTCCCAGATTATTTTTACCTTGCCAATCCAATTATTCCTTTGCAACAACAACAATAACAAAATTCAGTTCTGCACATATATATTGTACCTAGGATATACTATAAGCTATTTAATATGTGTGGGAATGCCTGCCATCTAGGAGAAGGAGTGGAGGGAAGGAGGGGAAAAACTCAGAACAGAAGGGAGGACAAGGGTTAATGTTGTAAAAAAATTACCCATGCATATGTATTGTCAAAAAATGTTATAATTATAAAAATTAATAAAAAAATTATTAAAAAAAAAAAGAAAAAGAAAAATCCCCACCAATCTGTGGGGAAGAGCCATATTACAACAGTTAGGATTACAAATGAGTACTTCGGCTTTTTAGGTAAGGCTGCTGTTAAAGCCTGCCAACACTCTCACCTATTTCTTTTCAATGGAAAACTTATACACCAATGTGGATATTATACAGTGGCAAGTGCTAAGATTCAGCTCTTATTAGATATAGTATAAGAGCAACTTGATCAAGGTCACTGACAACCTTCTCTAAGTCCTTGAATTTCCCCTGTATTTGTTGTAAAAAAAATCTGGAATGGAAGATGGCAAATTTATTGGCCACAGTTCCAAATTTTACACACAGATCTCCATTAACAATAACCTGCCAAGATGGATTCTTGAAGGTTTCTGAGGGTCCTCTTTACAGATGCATACAAACATAATATTTGTGCTGTATACTCGCATGACAATTATAAAGAGAGTAGTCCATACTTCCTTTTAGTCCATTCGGCAGAATGAATTGTATGCAATTATGCTAAGTCTTATTATCCAAGAGATGTAAATATATCTGATTTAGCCTTTTCATTAGGTGTTGTACAAAGAATTGCCACAGCCCAAATAAAATTTGTATCTTCTAATATATATCTGCTCTTTAAGGATCTTCAAGAGCAAATGAGAATACATCCAGGTAAGATTTATATCTTGCATGTCCACTCTCATAGTGGATGTCCAGGTCCTATTTTTTATGGAAATTCAAAGGCAGATCACCTTCTAACCATGATACCAATACTACTTTATTTCATGTATCCCAAAAATCTCATTCTAAATATCAAGCTGCTCGAGCTTTACATTTGCAATTTGGGATAACCAAAGAGGAACCTAGTAGCATAGTAAAAATCTGTACAGCTTTCCTTCCATTCCATGCTCCTATGCTCCCTACAGGGAAGAAACCTGATGGTTTGAGACCCAGTGAAATTCAGCAATGGATGTGACTCATTATAAATCTTTCAGTTGTCTGTCTTTTATCCATGTTGTAGTAGACATCTTTTCAGGATTTACTTTTGTGATATCAGCAGCAAAAGAGACAGCCCAAGTGATCATTGAATTCCTTATACAAGCTTTTGCAATTAATAGGTGTGCCACAAGCAATACAGAGAGATAATGGACTTGCACATACTTCTAAACATTTTGCACACTTTTGTGCAAACTCTCAGGTTTTACACACCACTGGAATACCTTTTAATCCTCAAGGACAGGCAATAGTAGAGAGGAGAATCAGAGACATCAAGCTGCTCCTCCAAAAACCAAAAAAAAAAAAGTGGGAGCCACAGGTAGCCCTAGAGAACTTTTAAATTGAACTCTTTATATTATTAATTTTTTTTAAATTTTTGATGAAGATGCAGATAGTTTTTATAACCCACCAGAAGGACAGTGTCTAGAGCGGAGCAGTTCCACTATCTTTAAATAATCACCTGCTTAGACATCTAGAAAGTGGTGAATGGAAGGGACCAGATAGGTTAACTGCTTAGGGGAGAGGTTTTTGCTTATATCTCTACAGATAGAGAAGGAATCAGATGGATACCAACAAGCCATATTTACCTTGAGAAGAGAGACAGAAAAAGAAAAGACCCTTGAAATGAAGACCACCCAAGGAACATAGATAGTTCCATCTCTTACTACATTTGCCAATGCACAACAAAAATTGTCAATAAGATGCTGCGGGATTTCAAAATCTGCAGGAATTGTTGGATTCCCTGACACATAAAGTAATGGACAATAGATTGGTTTTGGACTATCTCTTGTCTGCTAAAGGAGGAATGTTCGTGATTGTTATTCATATACTCTCTTTCTAGGACTTATAGACATGTATAATTCCTTCATGGTGATATTTTATATAGGTTCTTGTATGTTAAATTTTCTGTGAAATTCAGGATTGATTGATAGATCTTTGAAATCTGCAAGTTCATTAATTGTCCATTTTTTTCTCATTCAAAATTGCAGATAATTTTGCTGGTCTCAGGTATTGGGTCTTTTGCTTTTGGTTAGATATGGTTCAGGAATTGTGGTCTTTTACTGTAAAATATTGATGAATCTTGTACAATTATAATTGTAGCTCCAACATATTTGATTTTTTCCCCTTGTTTCTTGCAAAATTTTCTCTTTGATCTGGAGATTTTAACAATTGGCAATAATGTGTGTTTTCCACAGAGAACCTCTTTCAGGTGGTGACCAGTGAATTTTTTTTTTTTGTTGTTGTTTTCTATTTCTACTTTCCCTTCCTCTTCTGTCACTTCAGGACAATTTTCTTGGATTGGTTCCTGCTTATTGGGTCAAGGTTGTCTTTCTCGTCACAACATTCTAGCAATCCAATGATTCTTAAATATATATATATATATATATATATATATATATATATATATATATAGAGAGAGAGAGAGAGAGAGAGAGAGAGAGAGAGAGAGAGAGAGAGAGAGAGAGATATCTGATTTCTACTTCTATCATTTTTCCTAAGGGATGCTTTACATCTTATTCTATTTTCTCATTATTTATAATCTGTTTTGTTACTTATTAGTCTCTCATAACTTTGCTGGCTTGCCCAATTCTAACTTTCTTTTTTTTATTTATAAATTTTTTGACAGTATATATGCATGAGTACTTTTTAAAAATAACATTATCCCTTGTATTCATTTTTCCAAATTATCCCCTCCCTCCCTCTACAATCCCATACATTTTACATGTGTTACCATATAACCTAGATACAATATATGTGTGTAAATCCCATTTTCTTGTTGCACATTAAGTATTAGATTCTGAAGGTGTAAGTAACCTGTGTAGATAGACAGTAGTGCTAACAATTTACATTCACTTCCCAGTGTTCCTTCTCTGGGTGTAGTTGTTTCTGTCCATCATTGATCAACTGGAAGTGAGTTGGATCTTCTTTATGTTGAAGATATCCACTTCCATCAGAATACATCTTCGTACAACATTGATGTGTACAGCGATCTTCTGGTTCTATTCATTTCACTCAGCATCAGTTGATGTAAGTCTCTCCATGCCTCTTTGTATTCCTCCTGCTGGTCATTTCTTACACAGCAATACTATTCCATAACCTTCATATGCCATAATTTACCCAACCATTCTCCAATTGATGGACATCCATTCATTTTCCAGTTTCTAGCCACTACAAAAAGAGCTGCCACAAATATTTTGGCACATACAGGTTCCTTTCCCCTCCTCAGTATTTCTTTGGGATATAAGCCCAATAGCAGCAATGCTGGATCAAAGTGTATGCACAGTTGATAACTTTTTGGGCATAGTTCCAAATTGCTCTCCAGAATGGTTGGATTCTTTCACAACTCCACCAACAATGTATTAGTGTCCCAGTTTTCCCACATCCCCTCCAACATTCATCATTATTTGTTCCTGTCATCTTAGCCAATCTGACAGGTGTGTAGTGGTATCTCAGAGTTGTCTTAATTTGCATTTCTCTCCAATTCTAACTTTCAAAAAAATTATTTTCAACTCTGAGACTGTGTACCATCTTTCCTCATTCGTTAATTTTGTTTTCAAAATCATTGTTTTTCTTGGATGGTTTTATTTTTCCTCAAACTCTATCATTTGATTTTTAACTTCTTTTTTGAGTTCTGGGCAGGGAGTTATTTTACATTACTCTTTGGGGTAGCTTTTTTTTAGGCGGGGCAATACTTTTCTTAGTAAATTACACTCCTTTAAAGATGAATCCTGGCCTTTCCTGTTACTATAATATGTTTTAATGGTGGGGTTCCTTCTTTGCTGGTTCATTTTTAAAATAAGAAGTATCAATATAAGCATCTCTAATATTGGGTGGAAGGATTGTGCCTCAAATTTTGAGCTCTCCACTCTGATCCACCATACCAAGAGCTCCACCTTCCTACCAGTGCCCACCTGTGCCAGCAGCATAACTGTCCTACTGCTTTTGCAATCCTCATCCAGGGCCAGCAGCACAACTTGACCTGGCATTCCCAAATAACCACATTTCATTTGGTCTTCCCAGAATCCAAACCCTATGACAATCAGTCCTGAAGATGAAAGTCTCTGTAGTTCTTACTCAGGTTCCAGCCATACTCAGGCTGAAGGGTCTTGACTTATGTTTCTGTAGAGTTAGCCCAGAGGTGTTGGCACTTCACACAAGTTAACCTCCAGACCAAAGTATTTCAGATCTTCTCCGGTTGTATCAGGAGGATCCCTGTTCTACCCCAAGTCTCCTTGATTTATCATCAGTCTTTGTTCACCCTGAGGCACAAATTTGTTCTATTTATAGGGAAAATCTGGAGAATTTAAAATGTATCAACCTTCTCTTCCATTTTCCCAGAATCCTCCCTATTTGTAATTTTGGACCTTTTAGTGGATATAATAAACTCATGTTGATTTTTACATTTCTCTGATTGGTAGGTCCATCCCCTTCTGACAAGTGCAATATGGTAGATAGGATCACATTGTTTGTGCTAGCCATATATTTGAGAGAAAATTTGGAGGACACTGTACATTTCGTTCTTATTAATTATAGGAAGATTCAAAAGACTCAGAGAAGGAAAAAAAATAGGTATTGGTTGACAACATTACTGGTAAAAAAAAAAAAATCAGCTCATGAAACTCAAAATATTCCCAATCAGCTACAAGTTCACAATGCATCAGAGAAATGTGCTGTGAAAAAAGGTAAGTTACTATTTTGACAGAGAACCTGATTTCATCAATTTGGGAATAAGGAATACATTTTTAATGATGCCTATTAGCTACTGTTCTATAACATAGAGCTGTACAAAGTACATATTCCCTAAATGCAAATGTACACTCTTTATCTGATTTTCTCTCCTGGAATTTTTTATCTCCTATCATGTTCAATTAATTTTTCCCAAAACAATTCAAAATAGATATATTTGAACAGTTTTCATATTCTCACTAGCAAATGTTCCCATTATTACTGTATTTATTCATATTTTATTGCCATGGTATCAACATAAGGATTGGAAGAGGGAGAAGATATAGAGTCACCTTGGGATTCAGAAGTATTTTCTATTAAGTTATTTTGAAACTTCAATCTTGATATTGTTACTTTTAAATTACATTTTAGATTTACTTATTTTCTAATTACTTCAATCACATAGGTCAAATTAGAATGTGAACTTTAGAGCTGGAAGAGCTTTCAGAAATAATCTAGTACAACTACCCATTTAAGATGTGGGGAAGGTGCATCCCAGAGAAGACCGCTTATGTTCTCACTACTAGTTTAGTGAAGAGCCAGGAGGAAAATTCAATGGCCTTACCTTTCCACTCTATTCCTTAACACCTTATCAGTTTCAAATTGCCTTTCAGTTAGTCATTCAGCAAACAAGTATCATAGCACTTTATGCTGTTCTAAGTATTAAGATATATTCCAGTAAAGTAATATACTTTGTACAAACAAAAGCCTGCTTCCCTACTACATGATCAGCTTACTTATAAATTAAGGGAAAGGACAAAGGGCCCAATATAAGTTGATGTTAAGGCCAATGCTTAATAAATTTCTGTATAACTTCTATATAACTGCTGAGGCCAGCACAAAGGTAAACGGCAGAGTTGGTTGTGTTCAATCAGAAAAGACTTTATGAAAGAGGTAATAATTAGGGCATAATGATAGGATCATGTTTGGATTGACAGAGAGGAAGCAGGAAAACATGCAGAGAGAGAGGATAGTAATGGGGCTTGCAAGAAATGCAAATGTTGAGGTTTAGCTGTTACAGAGGGCCACTAATAGAAGGCATAAATTATTTTTCATAAAAAGAGTGTGAATGGACACCCTGGATTATAGCTTTTAGGATTTGGAATTTGATTTGCATCAAGTCTTTCCTTAGGCAATTTAATAATATATTGAAGCATATTTTAGGAAAGCTTTTTGTGATCATTATCAAAGATTACCTGCAGCTAAGGTACATTATAGTCAAAAGATGTTATTTCAAAAGAAATTTCCTATTTATTTCTCACCAATTTTAAGCTCACCTATCTTTGTTCTTCAAATAGACATTAATTCTTTAAGGCAGTGGTCCTCAAACTTTTTAAATAAGGGGCCAGTTCACTGTCCCTCAGACAGTTGGAGGGCCAGACTATACTAAAAAGAAAAATTCACACTCTGTCTCGGCCCCTCAGCCCATTTGCCATAACCCGGCTGCCCCATAAACATCCTCAGGGCCCACATATAGCTTTGGGCCATAGTTTGAGAACCCCTGCTAAGGTATAATTAACATATAAGAGAGGAATTTAAATCAGAATATGAATAATAACCTTATTGTAATTCTGTGCCCTAACCTTTTTATAAAAATATATCTGATTTCTAAAACTTTAATTTCTGTTACATGCAGTAAATTTTATTAGTACACATTATGTTGTGACCTCATATAAAAGTGGGAAAAAGGAATGGTAACCTTAGATTTTAAAATATAATTTCCTATTTCTCCATTACATATGAATGCCTCTCATCTTTTAGTAATCCAGTTCAATAACACCTTCATAAAATCTAATATGCAAAGTATTTTGTTACATAGCATTCATAAACAAAGAAGACTCAGGTCCTGCCATCTGGTACTGTATAATTTAATTGGAATCTAAGGTATCCACAAAAAAATGTATTTTTTATAACTATTGAAAAAGTCAGATAAAAACTGACTTTACTATTTGTAAATACTAATTTTTACTTATCAATACATAATACTAAATAAAATGAATGAATAAATTTATATGAATAATAAGTTATTAATTCAGTTAAATTTATTTCCTTTTCATGCATCTCTATTTCAGGTAAACGATTTTCTGAATACTTCCTTATTTTTATCTCCTTCAGTACCTTTCCTTATATTGTTCACTGTGTTTGGAATATCTTCCTGAGTCATTTTTTTTCCATCTGAAATTCTAACTATTTCAAAACTCACATCAAACAATAACATGTAGATAAAGCTTTCATTGTTCCTTTTAAACTCTCAAAATTCTTTGCAATTCCGTAAAACATCTCACAGATTCTTCATTCTCCCATACTTGTAGCTTAGTAAACAATGAAAAAGTAGCTACTATGTAAGAAGCAGTATTCAATGGATAGAAAAACAAAAAGCAAAATATATAAACAACAAATAACATGAAAGGAAACCAAGAAATTGGGGGTTCATGGAATCCACATATTGCTGCAACATGGTGGAAAAGTCAGAGAAGTCCCAAAGAGTGCAGTAAAGTCAGAAATGACAAGTCTGTCTATTCTGAGTCCCCTCCTTTGAAATTCATGGCTCTTCCCTCCAGTCAGAGGGTATTTTATCTTACCTTCTACATTATTGTCACTTAAGGATAACAACTGTGTATCCTATTATTTTTTCCATTCCTAGTATTTGAATTTGTTGAAGTAATAATTAAAATATTTATCAGCCTATGTGCTCTGGTAAATTCATAATTCTTGTTATGAAGAAGAGGTTTTCTATAAACCAAATGTCTAATTGAAAACGTCTAATTCTTTGCATGATTTGATTGTTAGTTTCTTTACCTTCTGGCAAGTAGAGAGTGGTAGGAGTTTCATGTTATTTATGTAAGCCATATATGAAAGTAAAAAATTGGAAGATATTGTACATGTCATTCTTATTAATTATAGGAATATCCAAAAGATTCAGAGGTGGAAGAAAAGAAAAATGACATGTTAATTGACAACAAAGTAAAGAAACAACTTCTGAAACTCCAAATATTCCCAATAAGCAACAGGCTCACAGTCCATCTGAGAAATACGCTGCCAGAAAAGGTAAGTTATTGTTTTGACAGGGCTCCTGATTTCATCATTTTAGGAAATCCACAAGGAATAAATTTCTAGTGATTCCCACTGGCTACTGTTCTGCAGCATAGAGTCTTCCAAAGAAGCCGAGGGGCTAAGAAGTTCAGTGTCTTGCCTATGGTCATAAAACCAAAATATCAGCAATGGAAATTGAACACAGGGCTTCCTAATGCCAAACTGACCAAGTATCCACTGTCTTTAGGCAGTGCTTGCACTCATGCTTAGACTCAAGTTGTAGAATATGCTACAAACTTTTCTTTTGGTAAAATGCCTTTATATACTATTAAATGTTAAGGATGTTTAAAAAAAAATATTCCATATCCTCACGTAAAATTACCACTGAGTCCCTAACTTCTGTTGTTGTTTTTGTTTTTTCTTTGAAAGACCCTCCTTTGTCCATAATTCCTAAATTCAAATGTTTGTTCCTCTCTTAATCTTATTTTTGTTCTGGAATTTTTGTCTCCATTCATTTTCATTTACTTTTTCCTGAAGCAATTCTGAGTAGACATATTTGAACAGCTTTCATTTTCTCACTAAGATATATTTCAGTTATTAATATGAATATTTACCTACATTTTATTGCCATAATTATCAACATTATAATTGGAAGAGGAAGAAGATACAGAGTCACCTTGGGATTCAGAAGTATTTTCTATTAAGTTATTTTGAAACTGCAATCTTGATTGTTACTTTTAATTACATTTTAGATTTCTGATTTACTAATCTCTGCAATTGCTTGGGTGGAATTAGAATGTGAATTTTAGAGTTGGAAGGGATTTCAGAAATCTAGTACAACTACCCATTTAAGATGTGGGGAAGGCCCACCCCAGAGAAGTCAGCTAACTTATTTATGTATTCACTTACTAGTTTAGTGAGGAGTTAAGAAGATGATTCAATGGTCCTAACTTTCAGGACTTCATGCTTTCTACTCTACTCCTTATCACCTTATCAATTTCAAAGTGCCTCTCAGTCTGTCATTCAATGAACAAGTATCATAGTATATTATGCTGTTCTAGTATTAAGATATATTGTAGTAAAGTAACACACTTTGGACAAATAGAAACCTAATTCCCTACTACATGATCAGCTCATAAATTAGGGGACAGGACAAAGGCATCTATATAAGTTGATGTTATGAACAACTCTTAGTAAATTTCTGTGTAAATTCTATACACAAGAGCTAAGGCTAGTACAAAGGTAAATGGAAGAGTTAGTTGTGTTGAATCAGGAAAGACTTAATGAAAAGGTAACAATTAGAATATAATGATAAGGTCATGTTTAGACTGACAGAAAGGAAGAGGGGAAACACACAGAGACAGAGAAGATACTAAGGATGGTTGCAAACTATGCAAATCTTGAGATTTAGCTATTTCAGAGGTCTACTAATAAAAGGCATGGATTATTTTCTATAAAAAAAAGAGTGTCAGTGGATGCCTTGGAATGATAGCTTTAGGATTTGGAATTTGATTTGAAATTTCAGTTTCACAGTTACCATCCATATGATGTTCTCTGTGTTTTTAAATATAGGTTTCATTCTGTCTTTTACAATTTGATTTTATCCTATTTCTGCTATTTCTGCTTATGTCATGATTTTTTGTCTCTAAACTTATTTCAAAAATTCATATGTCAACTCATAAATTAAGTTTGGAAATCCAATTCTCTTGTTAATTATGTTTCTATTCTTGTGTATGGAAATCTATTGCCCTTGAAGGATACATATGGTCTATGATCTTCAAAACACAAAGAAATAATTTGGTTCTAATTGGCTTGTAATCCAAACAAGTCGAGTCCAATATCTCTGACCTTGGAGAACGATTCAAAAAATGAATATTTCTTAGACACAAAACAGAAAGAAGTGCGTGTTACTAACCTTGTATGTTCAACTATCAGTCTATTGTGTTGTTCCTATCCTCATGATGTTATCCACTTTCTAAGCTATCTCAGTGTTTTACCCACTTTTCCAACTCTTTTCTTCTTTATTTCCCAAAATGATATTAAGGCCAGTAATCACCAGATGTTTGTTTTTGATTATTGAAAAGGTCCATTGTTCTGGCCAAGATGGCGGCATGGAGGCAGACAGCTGCTTGAGCTCCGTGTTTTCTCTCAGGACTTACTTCATGACAAGCCTCGGAATTAATGCTTGATGGGAAAAGAAACCCACAAATAATCATCAACAGAAGAAATCCATGAAATTCTCCATAGAAGGTCTGTGTTTGCTTGGGGGAGGGTCGAACAGACTGGGCAAAGACTGAGGGCAGGCAAGCCAGAGCAAGACAGGCAGCTCACACAGCTCAGACCTGAGGAGGGAGGGGTACGATCTCTGACATTTCTGCAAAAAGACTTTTACCCCAGTGTGGCTATTCCTCTTGGCAGCAAGCTAGGAGCAGCAGAGAGGGTGTAAACACCGGAGGTGAAGATTAAAACCCCAGAAAGCTAGCGTCTCTCGGAACCTAGCCACCCCCAACCCCCACCTGGAGTTCTCAGAGCCCAGACTCAGCACAGCCATCGCTGCCCTGTTAGTGGCTCTCTGCTGCCCTACCCCCAGTCTGTAGAGGAAGCCCATTAACACCATCCAGCCCCATCCCCCCAAAAACAGACCAATTGTTTCTCTTGTCAATTTGTTTTCTTTGATTCTGCTCTTGACAAAATGAACAAAACATTCAAAAGGGCTCTAACTATTGACATCTTCTGTATGGAGAGAGAGCAGACTTCAAATACTGAGGAGACTAAAAACAGACTCTCCCCAGAGGAACCCCCTAAGGGGGATGTGATCTGCTCCTTAATACAAAAGAATCGCATAGAGGAAATCAAAAAAAGCTCTCAAAAGAGCTAGAAGAGAAATTGGAAAAGGAAAGGGAAGCTTGGAAAGAGAGTCTGGAGAAGTTATCCAGAGTGGATAAAGAGATCAAATCATTGAGAAACAAAATTAGTGAATTGGAAAAGGTAAACAACTCCAAGGAAAACAGGATTAGTGAATTAGAAAAGGTAAACAACTCCAAGGAAAACAGGATTAGTGAGCTGGAAAAGGCAAACAACTCCAAGGAAAACAGGATTAGTGAGCTGGATAAAGAAATCAGCTCTCTAAAAAATAAAATGGATGCCTTGGAAAAAAAGTCCATAGAAGAATAAAACTCACTTAAAAACATAATTGGGCAATTACAAAAAGATATAATAAAAGTGAGTGAAGTAAATACATCATTGAAAATTAGACTAGAACAAGTAGAAATGAATGACTCAAGGAGAAACCAAGAAGTAGTCAAGCAAAACCAGAGAAATGAAACAATCGAAAAGAATGTCAAGTACCTTATTAGAAAGACAACAGACCTGGAAAACAGATCCAGGACAGACAATTTGAGAATAATCGGACTCTCTGAAAAATGTGAGGAAAAAAAGAGATTGGATACTATTTTCAAGGAAATTATCAAAGAGAACTGTCCAGATGTTTTGGAAACAGAGGGTAAAATAGACATTGAAAAAATTCACCGATCACCTACTGAAAGGGACTCTAAAATCAAACCACCAAGAAATATAGTGGCCAAGTTCAAAAACCAGTAGACAAAGGAAAAAATATTAGAAGCTGCTAGAAAAAATCATTTCAGACATGGAGGAGCCACAATAAGGATAACCCAGGATCTAGCAGCATCCACATTAAAAGAATGAAGGGCCTGGAACATGATATTCTGAAAGGCTAAGGAACTTGGTATGCAGCCAAGAATAACTTACCCAGCAAAAATGAGCATCGTTTTCCAAGGAAGAAGATGGACATTTAACAAAATAAATGAATTCCATCTATTCTTGATGAAAAAATCAGAACTACATAAGAGGTTTGATCTTCAAATACAGAACTCAAGAGATTTCTAAAAAGGTAAAAAGAAATCTTGAGATCTATACTTCTGCCAAAAAAATATGTAAAGAACATATGTACAATTTGTCTTAGAAACTAGAGGTGGAAAGGAAATTATATCATAAAAAAGAGTAAAGTGGTGGTACTACATCTCATGAAGAGGCAAAGGTAACCTATTGTATCTGAGAGAAAGAAAGGAGGGAGATGAACACAGTGTGTATCAATAGACATATTCGATTTATGGTGAAACTTCTTCCACTTCATTGAAAAGTGAAAGGGAAGGAGTAAGCTAAGGGGAAGGGAATACAGAAATTTCGAGGAAAAGGGGTAAAATAAGGGGAGGAACTTTAAGATGGGGGAGGGATCCTAAAAAGGGAGGGCTGTGAAAAGCAAGTGGTGTTCACCAGTTTAATACTGGGTAGGGGGGTAAGAGGGAAGGAAAGGGGAAAAGCATAAGCAGGGGTTAATAGGATGGCAAGCAATATAGAATTAGTCCTTCAAACCATAAATGTGAATGGGGCAAACTGCCTCATAAAGAGGAAGCAGTTAGCAGACTGCATTAAAAGTCAGAATCCTACTATATGTTGTTTACAGGAAACACACCTGAAACTGGTTGAGACATTCAAACTAAAAGTAAAAGGGTGGAGCAGAATCTATTATGCTTCAGGCAAAACCAAAAAAGCAGGAGTATCCATCCTCATCTCAGATCAAGCAAAAACAAAAATTGATCTAATTAAAAGAGATAAGGAAGGGCATTATATCCTGTTAGAGGGCAGCATCAATAATGAAGCAGTATCAATATTAAACATATATGCACCAAGTGGTGCAGCATCTAAATTCTTAAAAGAGAAATTAAGAGAGCTGCAAGAGGAAATAGATAGCAAAACTATAATAGTGGGAGATCTCAACCTTGCACTCTCAGAATTAGATAAATCAAACCACAAATTAAATAAGAAAGAAGTCAAAGAGGTAAATAGAATACTAGAAAAGTTTGATATGATAGATCTTTGGCGAAAGCTAAATGGAGACAGAAAGGAATATACTTTCTTCTCAGCAGTTCATGGAACCTATACAAAAATTGATCATATACTAGGGCATAAAAACCTCAAAATCAAATGCAGTAAGGCAGAAATAGTAAATGCATCCTTTTCAGACCACAATGCAATCAAAATTACATTTAATAAAAAGCTAGGGGAAAATAGACCAAAAAAATAATTGGAAATTAAATAATCTTATACTAAAGAATGACTGGGTAAAACAGCAAATCATAGACATAAATAATAACTTCACCCAAGAAAATGACAATAATGAGTCATTATACCAAAATGTGTGGGATACAGCCAAAGCAGTAATAAGGGGAAGTTTTATATCTCTAGAGGCCTACTTGGATAAAATAGAGAAAGAGAGGGTCAGGGGCGGAGCCAAGATGGCGGAGAAGATACACATGAATTTGTAAGCTCCCTTCTTCCCTCATTACCAATTAATTAAATCAGGCTCAAAATTAACGCTGGAGTGATAAAAACCACAAGGATTAGAAGCACAACTTACCAGCTGAAGAGAATCTGGAATTTCAACAGAAAAGGTCGGTTTCAAGGGGAGGGGAAAAAAAAAAAAAAGAAAAAAGAGGCCAGCACAGAAAGGGTGGAACTGGGTGCTGATCAGGCTGGGGAGAACCCTGGGATCAGAGAAGCCACTGAGATAGAGGAATCTGACACAGGCTGTAAGCTCTTCTCTGCTTATAAAATAGCAATTCAGAAGAGAAGTCAAGCTACTTTACAATATAGAGCGAGATCCTAAATCCACCCCAATCCAGAAGTGACCTAATAGAGCTCCTCATGGCTGTGCAGACTGTTCAGACGCCTTCTGCTGCCTGGGGCTACTCCTTGGGGTAGTTGAGAGCCTTAGCATCTAGACAAAGCCCTAGGCAGCCTCTAGTCCACATAGTGGGGGGATCAGCCTAAGGCAATGGAATTCTAGCAGCAGCAGAACTCCCAGAAAAGCTGAACTCCCAGAGAAGCGGAACCTTTGTAGTATGGACTGCAGTTTCTGGGCAGACATTTCCAGTTTGAGCCCAGGGGCTTTTCATGTCAGCTGCTGATATCTGTGGCCCCAAGGGAGGCATTGGCTGGGGTTTGTGACGGTCTCACTATTCAGCCTTAATCCTCAGGGCAGTCGCTAGGCCACACAACAGGGTCCTTCCCTGGGCACTCCTCACAGTGCAGCCGTGCTAAACACTTCTGAGGCATTTCTGGGGAGGGGGAAACTCTCTCCCAGAGCTCTCTCTCTCTCACCTCAGGCACAGGGTTGTTGCATTCTACCCACCCCACCCCCCAAGGGCAGACCCCATTAGATTTTTAACAATGAGTAAGAAGTGGAAGAGAATGATGGATACTTTCTACACAGAGAAAGAGCGGGTATCCAACCCCAAAGAAGCTAACAATAGAGTGTCTGCAGATAATACTCTAAAGGGGAATTATACCTGACCCCCATCACATTAGTCTCTCCTAGAAGAGACTATTAAAAAGTAAAGAGAGTTTGAAGAAAAATGGGGAAAGGAAAGAGAAAATATGATAGAGAATAACAAAGTCCTGAAATTTGAGTTGGAAAATAAAAAAAGAATTCACAGGAGGTATAGGGAAACAAAATTTATAAATTAGAAAATGTTAAAAAATCACAGGAAAGTAGGATTTCTGAATTGGAAAAGATAAAAATGTTTCAAGAAAGTAGGATTTCTGAATTGGAAAGAGAAAATAACTCACTAAAAAAACATTTAGCAAAATGGAAAAAAATTCAACAGAGCAAAATAATTCATTTAAAAACTCAATTGGAATATACAAAAAGAACTAAAAATGTGAATGAAGAAAATAACTCATTAAAAATCAGGATTGAACTAATAGAAATGAATGATTCATTGAGAAACCAAGAATCAGTCAAACAAAACAAAAAAAAGTGAAAAGCTGGAGAGTAACATCAAATACTTACTGGGAAAATCTATAGACCTGGAAAATAGATCTAGGAGAGATAATCTGAAGATCATTGGACTTCCCGAAAACTATGATCAAAAAAGAGGCTTGATTATATTTTACAGGAAATTATCAAAGAAAACTGTCCAGAAATAATAGAAACAGAATGGACAATAGGCATTGCAAGAATTCATCAAACACTTTTTGAAAAAGACCTACAAAAAGAACTCCATGGAATATTGTGGCTAAGCTGCAGACCTACCATACTAAGGAAAAAATATTGCAAGTAGCGAGGAAAAAACAATTCAAATATCAAGGGGCCACAATAAGGTTCATGCAAGATCTGGCTGCCTCCACAATAAAGGATTGAAGGGCCTGGAACCTGATATTCCGAAAGGCAAAAGAACAAGGATTGCAACCAAGAATAAACTACCCCCAAGTTCAGCATTTCCTTCCATGGAAGAAGATGGACATCAAGTTCAGCATTTCCTTCCATGGAAGAAGATGGACATTTAATGAAACAGAGAAATTCCATTTGTTTCTAAGAAAAAAATCAGACTTAAAAAAAATTTGATCTGCATGCACAAGATTGAAGAGAAGCAGAAAAAGGTAAAAAGAAATTTTGAGAACTGTGTCTCTGTTGTGGATATATGGAAAGTCTGCATGGATATTTTGATTTTACTGATATAATATTAAAAAAAAAGGGAAGTAGTAAAGGGAAGGGAATAGTATAAGAAAAAGGGGAAGGAAAGATAAAAAGAGGGAAACTACATCCCAGGAAGAGGCATAGAAAAATATACCACATTTGAGGGAATTTAGAGAGGGGGAGAAACATTGTGTGAATCTTACTTTCATCAGAGTAGGCTCAAAAAGTAAATAATTGACATATTTGTTTTTCAGAGAATCCTCTCTCACCTCATTAAAAGGGGGGAGAGGAAAATGGAATAGGAAAAGGGTAATAAGGGAAGGGTACAAGAAAGGGAAGGGACTTAAAAGGAGGGGGGAGGGATACTAAAAAGGGAGGGCTGTGAGTCACAAGTGGGGTCTCTAAAGTAAATATTGGGGAAGAGGTTCAGGGGAGTCAAGGGAAAAAAAGCATAATCTGGGGATAATATGATGGCAGGAAATACAGAATTACTAATTTTAACTGAAAATGTGAATGGGATGAACTCTCCCATTAAACGAAGGCGGATAGCAGACTGGATCAAAAGTCAGAACCCTACAATATGTTGTTTACAGGAAACACACTTAAAGCAGAGAGATACATACAGAGTAAAGGTAAAAGGTTGGAGCAGAATATATTATGCTTCAGGTAAAGCCAAAAAAGCAGGCTTTGCCTTCCTTGTCTCAGATCAAGCAAAAGCAGAAATTGATCTAATTAAAAGAGATAAGAAAGGAAACTATATCCTGCTAAAAGGTAGCATAGACAATGAAGCCATATCAATACTAAACATATATGCACCAAGTGGTATAGCATCTAACTTCCTAAAGGAAATGTTAAGAGAGTTGCAAGAAGAAATAGACAGCAAAACTATAATAGTGGGAGATCTCAACCGTGCACTCTCAGAATTAGACAAATCAAACCACAAAACAAATAAAGAAATTAAAAAGGTAAATAGAACATTAGAAAAACTAGAGATGATAGACCTTTGGAGAAAACTGAATGGTGATAGAAAGGAGTATACTTTCTTCTCAGCAGTTCATGGAGCCTATACAAAAATTGACCATATATTAGAACATAAAGATCTCAAAATTAAATTCAGGAAGGCAAAAATAGTAAATGCCTACTTCTCAGATCACAATGCAATAAAAACTACATTCAATAAGAAGTTAGGGGTAAATAGAACAAAAAGTAATTGGGAACTGAACAATATCATCTTAAAGAATGACTGGGTGAAACAGCAAATTATAGAAACAATTTTACCCAAGATAATGACAACGATGAGACATCATACCAAAATTTGTGGGTTGCAGCTAAAGTGGTAATTAAAGGAAATTGTATATTTCTAGAGGCTTATTTGAACAAAATAGAGAAAGAGAAGTTTAATGAATTGGGCCTACAACTTAAAAAGCTAGAAAAAAACCAATTAAAAACCCCAACCAAAAACTAAACTTGAAATATTAAAATTAAAAGGAGAAATCAATAATATTGAACGTAAAAAAAAAAAAAAACTATTGAATCAGTAAATAAAACCAAGAGTTGATTTTATGAAAAAGCCAATAAAATAGATCAACCTTTGGTAAATCTGATCAGAAAAACAAAAGAGGAAAATCAAATTGTTAATCTTACAAATGAAAGGGGATCTTTCTACAGATGAAGAGGAAATTAGAGAAATAATAAGGAGTTATTCTGCCCAACTTTTTGCCAATAAATTAGATAACTTAAGTGAAATGGATGACTACCTCCAAAAATATAGGCTTCCTAGATTAACAGAGGAAGAGATAAATTGCATAAATAGTCCCATTTCAGAAAAAGAAATAGAACAAGCTATTAATCAACTTCCCAGGAAAAAATCCCCAGGACCAGATGGATTTACATGTGAATTATACCAAACATTTAAAGAACAATTAGCCCCAATGTTACATAAACTATTTGAAAAAATAGGGAATGAAGGAATCCTACCAAACTCCTTTTATGACACAGACATAGTACTGATTGAAAACTGAGAAAGAAAACTATAGACCAATTTCCTTAATGAATATTGATGCTAAAATCTTAAATAAAATATTAGCAAAAAGACTTCAGAAAATCACCCCCAGGATAATATACTATGATCAAGTAGGAGTTATACCAGGAATGCAGGGCTGGTTTAATATTAGGAAAACTATGAGTATAATTGACCAAATTAATAATCAAATTAATAGAAAACATATGATCATCTCCATAGATGCAGAAAAATAATTTGATAAAATACAACATCCATTCCTACTAAAAACACTTGAGAGTATAGGAATAAATGGACTTTTCCTTAGAATAGTCAGGAGCATATATTTAAGACCATCAATAAGCATAATAGGTAATGGAAATAAACTGGAATCTTTCTCATTAAGATCAGGAGTGAAACAAGTTTGTGCACTATCACCATTACTATTCAATATTGTATTAGAAATGCTAGCCTCGGCAATAAGAGTTGAGAAAGAGATTAAAGGAATAAGAGTAGGTAATAAGGAAATCAAACTGTCACTCTTTGCAGATGATATGATGGCATACTTAGAAAACCCCAGATATTCTAATAAAAAGTTATTACAAATAATTCACAACTTTACCAAAGTTTGTGGGTACAAAATAAATCCACATAAACCCTCAGCATTTTTATACATCACCAATAAATTGCAACAGCAAGAGATAACAAAGAGAAATTCCATTCCAAACAAATGTCATGAGCATACAATATTTGGGAATCCATCTACCAAAGAAAAGTCAGGAATTTTATGAACAAAATTACAAGGCACTTGCCACAAAAATAAAGTCAGATTTAAATAATTGGAAAGACATCCAGTGCTCGTGGATAGGCCGAGCTAATAGAATAAAGATGACAATACTCCCCAAACTAATCTATGTATTTAGTGCTATACCAATCAAACTCCCAAGAAACTATTTTAGTGACCTAGGAAAAATAACAACAAAGTTCATATAGAAGGATAAAAGGTCGAGAATTTCAAGGGAATTAATGAAAAAAAAAATAAATGAAGGTGGTATACCCGATCTATAACTATATTATAAAGCAACAGTCACCAAAACCATTTGGTATTGACTAAGAAACAGACTACTTGATCAGTGGAATAGGTTAGGTTCACTGGGCAAGATAGTGATTAAAAATCGCAATCTAGTGTTTGACAAACTCTAAGATCCCAACTTTTGGGATAAGAATTTATTTTTTGACAAAAAGTGCTGGGAAAACTGGAAATTAGTATGGCAGAAACTAGGCATGGACCCGTTTTTAACACCAACTACTAAGATAAGATCAAAATGGGTCCAAGATTTAGGCATTAAAAAATGAGATTATAAATAAATTAGAGGAACAAAGGATAGTTTACCTCTCAGACTTGTGGAGGTGGAAGGAATTTGTGTCCAAAGGAAAACTAGAGATCATTATTGATCACAAAATAGAAAATGCTGATTACATCAAATTAAAAAGGTTTTGCACAAACAAAATTAATGCAAACAAGATTAGAAGGGAAGTAACAAATTGGGAAAACATTTTTACAGTTAAAGGTTCTGATAAAGCCCTCATCTCCAAAATATACAGAGAATTGACTTTAATTTATAAGAAATCAAGCCATTCTCCAAGTGATAAATGGTCAAGGGATATGAACAGACAATTTCAAATGATGAAATTAAAACTATTTTTACTCATATGAAAGGGTATTCCAAATCACTATTCTTCAAAGAAATGCAAATTAAAACAACTCTGAGATACCACTACAAACCTGTCAGATTGGCTAAGATGACAGGAACAAATAATGATGAATGTTGGAGGGGCTGTGGGAAAACTGGGACACTGATGCATTGTTGGTGGAGTTGTCAAAGAACCCAAACATTCTGGAGAGCAATCTACAATTATGCCGAAAAAGTTATCAAAATGTGCATACCCTTTGACCCAGCAGTGCTACTAATGGGCTTATATCCCAAGGAAATACTAAAGAAGGGAAAGGGACATGTATGTGCCAAAATATTTCTGGCAGCCCTTTTTGTAGTGGCTAAAATCTGGAAAATGAATGGATGTCCATCAATTGGAGAATGGTTGGGTAAATTATGAATGTTATGGAATATTATTATTCTGTAAGAAATGACCAATGAGGAATACAGAGAAGCTTGGAGAGACTTACATCAACTGATGCTGAGTGAAACGAGCAGAACTACGAGATCATTATACACTTCAACAATGATACTGTATGAGGCTGTATTCTGATGGGAGTGGATATCTTCAACATAGAGAAGAGCTAATCCAATTCCAATTGATCAATGATGGACAGAATCAGCTACATCCAGAAAAGGTACACTGGGAAATTAGTGTAAACTGTGAGCATTTTTTTTTTGTTTTTCTTCCCAGATTATTTTTACCTTGCCAATCGAATTATTCCTTTGCAACAACAACAAAATTCGGTTCTGCACATATATATTGTACCTAGGATATACTATAAGCTATTTAATATGTATGGGAATGCCTGCCATCTAGGGGAGAGGGTGGAGAGAAGGAGGGGAAAAACTCGGAACAGAAGTGAGGACAAGGGATAATGTTGTAAAAAAAAAATTACACATGCATATGTATTGTCAAAAAATGTTATAATTATAAAATTAACTAAAAAAAAGAAATGCATCTTTTGTCTTATTTGTGAAGATGAAATTTTCTTTGCAGAAAGCAATTCCTCTTGGGTATTAACATAGTATAGAGGAGTCCCTTGAGAGTGTTCATGCTGGCATTTTTACACCTTTGTAATAGGATAAAAAAGCTAACATAAGTTACTTGATTATATAATTATTTTCCCCTTAGTAGGCAAAATTATTGTAATAACAGAATTATTAGGGATCTAGATTCATGTGAAGGAGTGTCTTTGTCCTGTCTTCTTTCTTAAAGGCAGTATAAATTTTATTAACAAATAGTAAAATAATAATCTAAAATTTCAATGTCCAGAAATAGTTGTTATTTTAGAAAAATATCACTGCATATAAATGTTACTATATGGTATCAAAGCATGCCTAATAATAAAATCTTAGTATTGATGATCAATGTTAATCTAAATTATTTTTATCCCACTTCACAAATCTTATCTGTAGTCTCTCCCAAATTTATTTGAAAACTTTTTGTGACTCAAAAGTAAAGTGGCCAAGTTTTTATTTGAATGGTTCTAATAGTTGGAGATATTTTCTTATTTAGTAATTTACCTTTCTACAATTTATAGTCTGAGGTAATGATTCTGACTTAAAGAGTGAAGTAGAACAAATCAAGCTCTTGCCCCACATTTTAAGCCCCTAATTAGTTGATAACTATTATCTTTCTTTCTTATATGATCTTTCTTATAAACCAGATACTCCCATTTGCTTAGCAGTTCAATCTGTGATATGAATCATAAATTACCTCTATGGTCTCTTATTTCCTCTGAATTGCACGTTTCCATTATCCTATTTAAACATAATGATATACCAATATAGGCTAGAGACCTGTTATGTCTCAGTAAGGGTGCTGTCATTCTTTTACCCTTTTGGAAGGCACATCATATTAAAATTATGGCACAATAACAGATACATGTAGATTGTGTCAGGAGACATTCTATGAAAACATTTTGCCCCAGTATGTACATCAATTTTCTCTATTCAAATTGTATACACCTCGATTGAATCCAATTCAAAGGGAAATTGCAAAATGTATTATTAATCAGCAAAGACTTCATGAAAGAGGAAGGAGGAAAATCTTCCAAGAAAGAAGATAGGCAACTATCACCATTACTATTCAATATAGTACTAGAAACGCTAGCATCGGCAATAAGAGCCGAGTAAGAGATTCAAGGAATTAGAGTAGGAAATGAGGAAATTAAACTATCACTTTTTGCAGATGACATGATGGTATACTTAGAGAACCCCAAAGACTCTGCTAAAAAGCTACTAGAAATAATTCAAAATTTCAGCAAAGTGGCAGGATACAAAATAAATCCACATAAATCCTCAGCATTTTTATATATCACTAACAAAATGCAACAGCAAGAGATACAAAGAGAAATTCCATTCCCAACAAATGTTGAGAGTATAAAGTATTTGGGAATCCATCTACCAAAGAAAAGTCAGGAATTATATGAGAAAAATTACAAAACACTTGCCACAAAAATAAAATCAGATTTAAATAATTGGAAAGACATTCAGTGCTCTTGGATAGGCCGAGCGAATATAATAAAGATGACAATACTCCCCAAACTAATCTATTTATTTAGTGCTATACCAATCAGACTCCCAAGAAACTATTTCAATGACCTAGAAAAAATAACAACAAAATTCATATGGAAGAATAAAAGGTCGAGAATTGCAAGGGAACTAATGAAAAAAAAAACTCAGAGGAAGGTGGTCTAAGTGTACCTTATCTAAAGCTATATTATATAGCAGCAGTCACCAAAACCATTTGGTATTGGCTAAGAAATAGACTGGTAGATCAGTGGAATAGATTAGATACAAAGGACAAAAAAGGATACATATATAGCAACCTAATCTTTGACAAACCCAAAGATACCAACATTAGGGATAAAAATTCATTATTTGGAAAAAACTGTTGGGAAAACTCGAAATTAGTATGGCAGAAATTAGATATGGATCCACACTTAACACCATATACCAAGATAAGATCAAAATGGGTCCATGATTTAGGCATAAAGAGGGAGATCATAAATAGATTAGAGGAACAGAGGATAATCTACCTCTCAGACTTGTGGAGGAGGAAGGAATTTATGACCAGAGGAGAACTAGAGATCATTATTGATCACAAAATAGAAGATTTTGATTACATCAAACTAAAAAGTTTCTGTACAAATAATACTAATGCAAACAAGATTAGAAGGGAAGTAACAAATTGGGAAAATATTTTTAAAAACAAAGGTTCTGACAAAGGTCTCATTTCCAAAATATATAGAGAACTGACCCTAATTTATAAGAAACCGAACCATTCTCCAATTGATAAATGGTCAAAGGATATGAACAGACAATTCTCAGAGGAAGAAATTGAAACTATATCCACTCACATGAAAGAGTGTTCCAAATCACTACTGATCAGAGAAATGCAAATTAAGACCACTCTGAGATACCACTACACACCTGTCAGATTGGCTAAGATGACAGGAACAAATAATGATGAATGTTGGAGGGGATGTGGGGAAACTGGGACACTAATACATTGCTGGTGGAGTTGTGAAAGAATCCAGCCATTCTGGAGACCAATCTGGAATTATGCCCCAAAAGTTATCAAACTGTGCATACCCTTTGATTCAGCATTGCTGCTATTGGGCTTATATCCCAAAGAAATACTGAGGAGGGGAAAGGGACCTGTATGTGCCAAAATGTTTGTGGCAGCTCTTTTTGTTGTAGCTAGAAACTGGAAGATGAATGGATGTCCATCAGTTGGAGAATGGTTGGGTAAATTGTGGTATATGAAGGTTATGGAATATTATTGCTCTGTAAGAAATGACCAGCAGGAGGAATACAGAGAGGCCTGGAGAGACTTAAACCAACTGATGCTGAGTGAAATGAGCAGAACCAGAAGATCGCTGTACACTTCAACAACAATACTGTATGAGGATGTATTCTGATGGAAGTGGAAATCTTCAACATAAAGAAGATCCAACTCACTTCCAGTTGATCAATGATGGACAGAGGTAGCTACACCCAGAGAAGAAACACTGGGAAGTGAATGTAAATTGTTAGCACTAATATTTGTCTGCCCAGGTTGCATGTACGTTCGGATTCTAATGTTTATTGTGCAACAAGAAAATGATATTTACACACATGTATTGTACCTAGACTATATTGTAACACATGTAAAATGTATGGGATTGCCTGTCATCGGGGGGAGGGAATAGAGGGAGGGGGGGATAATTTGGAAAAATGAATACAAGGGATAATATTATAAAAAAAAATATATATATATATATATAATAAAAAATTAAAAAAAAATTGTTCATGTATATGTTTTGAAAATAAAAAGCTTTAATTAAAAAAAAAAAGAAGATAGGCAGAATAAAGTATGGATGCTTACAAGTAATGTAAACACTGTACTATGACAGAGAACCTATAATAGGAACATAAATTATTTTTTGTAAAAGAGATAGTGTGGGAAGTCACTGTTATTTCTTATTCAGTATAATACTATTTTGAAATATTTTAAGAAAGCATTTTGAAAAGTATTATTTAATATATATTATGTAATATAATCATGATAATTATAAGGATAATACCCTGAGTTATAATTTTATCATTACTTACAAGTTTAGCCATTTCTGTAGAGAAAATTGTATACTCCTGGCTGCAACACTATGTTTACCAGAGTTACCTCTCTGTAAAGAAAAAAAAAGAGTAAACTTGCAAAATGTAAGCATGAGGTTGTTTTCCTTTTTGAAGAAAATGTTATGAAAATATTTTATTATCTGAAGAACACTTAATTTCTAATTATTTGGAAATAATAATTTATCATCAGAAAACATTCTGGAGTGTTTTCATCAGTGGGCTGTATGCCCCTGGAAGTGTCCTGGAAAGAGCTGCACGACTTCTACATGTATCCAAATTTCAAAACATAAAAGTCAGTATTCCATCAGGACAATGTGAAAGTAAGATTATATTATGTAGATAGTGGGTTTTCTGTTAAAAAAAAAGAAAGAAAGAATAATGGTATCTAGGAGGTGAAGAAATAGGGGATGGGTCTTGGGAGCTGGAATAGAGTCTATGATCAGATGCATAATAGAGAAGAAATTGCATGAAGTCCGAGTACTACTCATAGAACCTATAAGTAATACCTGAACATGAAAAAAATATTATAGAAGGAGTATTGGAAAGAGAGAGAAGCATTCAGTGGGCATAGAGAACAGAAATAGCTATGTATAATGTAGAGTGACCAACTGACTCTGATTCTCACTCTGACAGCTCCTACACTGGAGCAGGCTCTTGACCCTCCCCCATCAACTTCAGGGAGGAGGAGGAGTGGGAAGAGCAGTGATACCACCAGCACCTCCCCCCCAGAAACCCCCTCCCCATGACTCCATTGCAAAAGACATACTTAAAGCCAAAGAGGAAAGGCAGAATACAGCTGATTTAAGAACAGAAACTTATCCTCTGATAACAGCTTAACTCTTCAGGAAGATATACTCCTTTCAATCTAGAAATTATCAAAGATCTGAAAAAGGCTTGCACAAATTTTTATGGGTCTACATCATCTTTTGTTAAGATGTTATCAGATAATTTGGTTCATGAAATTTTAATCCCTAGTGATTGGAAGTCTATAGCAAGGACATGTTTAGAACCTGGACAAAACTTGTCTGTCTTTCTGAGTATAGTGAACTCTGTAGGATACAAGCCTAAGAAATAGGCAAACTGGAGTTAATATACCTGTGTAGATCCTTATGCAAATGCTTCAGCACAGATAAATTACTCCATAGCATCATATGAGTAAATTGCTTCTGCTGCTATCAAACCTGGGGCACCTTCCCAGGAAGGCAAGATAGGGAGGAAGCCTTCATGAAAATAGAGCAAGGTCCAAATAAACCCTTTGCTGAGTTCATTGGACATCTGCAGACAGCTGTCATACAAACTGTTGGTGAAAATGCAGCAACAGAAATTTTGATAAGACAACTTGCTAAAGAAAATGCTAATGAAGTTTGTAGAAGAATTATATTAGGACTAGGGACTGGAAAGGATATGTTTAGAACCTGGTCAAAACTTGTTGTGGCTTTCTGAATTTAGTGAGCTCTATGGGATACAAGCCCAACAAAATAGTCAAAGTGGAGTTAATACTTCAATCACCTGTGACCTACTAACAGGTGTAGGTTCTTATGCAGAAGCTTCAGTACAGATTAATTACTCCAAAGCAGCATTTGAGCAAATTGCTGCTGCTGCTATCAAAGCATGGAATTCTCTCCCCAATAAAAGTAACAAAGGCAAGGCCTTCACAAAAATTGTACAAGGATCAAATGAACCCTTTGCTGATTTTGTGGGACGTTTGCAGACAGCTGTCATATGAACTAATGGTGAAAATACAGTAACAGACACTTTGGTAAGTCAACTTGTTAAAGAAAATGCCAATGAAGTGTGTAGAAGGATTATACTAGGAATACACAAGGATGCTCCTTTAGAGGAGATCATAAGACACAGTGCTACAGTTGGCACAAACACCTTTTATAGCCAGGCTATGATGCAGACTTCCCAAGATCCCAACATGGGAAGACAGGGTCCCTTTTGGCAAGGGACTTCCAAAGAGATCGTCAATGCTTTCAATGTGGTAAAGTAGGACATCTGAAAACTCAATGTTGACATAAAGACAGAGAAGACAGGGTGAGAGAACAAGACCCCAAACCCCATGTCCAAAATGCAACAAAAGCTTCCACTGGGCATCAGAATGTAGATTGATTCAGGGAAATGAGATGAAGGGCCAGCTCCCAGTCCCAAGGCAAAAAACACTTGGGGCATGCTGGCAGCCGATGCTACACCAAGAGTGTCTTTAAAATTTCAGTACTTAGACATGACCAAGACCAAGAAGCTATCTGATGGGAGAAAGGGATTACAAATGGAGAGAATAGAGTTGTACACAGCTGGCACTACTGAGATATCCCCTGGAGAGGTGAAATCTGTTCCTCCCCAGCCTATGGATCTCTTGCCTCCAGGCACAGTAAGCTTGACTCCCGAGAGTACTTAGTATCCATCCATACATTGATGTGGGAAACTGGGGAATGTGTAGATAATATCCCAGTCACTAATACAGGTAGACAATGTATGATTTATCAACCAGGAGAAGTAGTAGCATCAGGTTTACTGATACAGACTCCTAATAGGCAATCTGGAGATAGATGCCCAGATTTTAACTCTAAACAGCTCATTATTTATAAATGGCATACCATTAGAAGGGTTGGTAGACACAGGCGCAGATTGCATAGTCATTAGAGGTCCCAATTAGCCAAAAATTAATATGTCTGGTGTTGGAGGAACAATAGCAGCTGAAGTTAGTGCTACCCTTTGAGATGGATATTTGAAGATGAAACAGGAATTTTTCTTCTTTTAAATTTGAAAAATCCCCCATCAATTTGTGAAGAAGAGACATCTTACAACAGTTAGAATTAAAATGAGTACTTTGGGGTTTTTAGGCAGGGTTGCTGTTGAAGGCCTGCCAACACTTTCACCTGTTCTTATTCAATGGAAAACTACTACACCAGTGTGCTTAGAACAGTGCTCCTTAGCTAGCAATAAAATGCAGGCCTTATTAGATACAGTACAGGAACAACTTGAACAAGAACACTTATAACCTTCTCTAAGTCCTTGGAACTCCCCTGTATTTGTTGCAAGAAATAAATCTGAAAAATGGAAGATGTTGACTGATTTAAGAAAAGTAAATGTACATTAGAAACTATGAGAATTCTTCAGCCGGGCCTTCCATCTCCTACTCAATTGCCTAGAGAATGTCCTCTTTGGGTTAGAGACATTAAGGATTGTTTCTATTCTATGCCTCTAGATAAGGAGGATATGAAAAGATTTGTCTTTTCAGTGCCCAGTGTAAACTAAGCTGAGCCTTATAAAAGATGGGAATGGACAGTTTTGCCACAGGGAATGAAAAAGCTTTACTATGTGTCAAATGTATGAGGCTGCTGCTCTTATTATTATATTACATGGATGTTATATTGTGATGTGCACCTGAGGAGCAAATGTTAGAAGCATGTCTGCAAAAGACTATAAAAGACCAAGGAACTACAAATTGCATATAGCTCCAGAAAAAAATTCAAAGACATGCTACTTTTCAATATTTAGAATATGAAGTATACCCTAAGGTATTTACTTTCCTTAAGAACAGAGAAGCTAAACACCTTAAATGACTTTCAGAAATTGATAGAGACATCCAATGGATGTGTCCAGTGTTAGGCTTGACTACCTATCATTTGCAACAATTGTATGACATTTTAAGGGGAGACAGTGCTTTAAGCCCATCACACCAGCTTACAAAAGAAGCTCAAGAGGCTTTGAGAGAAGTTGAATTGGCTTTATTCAATGCACAATTATACCAATGCATACATTAATATATGCTGTGAAACCATCTCAGACTGGAAAATTTTACTGGCCACAGCTCCAAATTTTACACATATGTCTCCATTAACAATAACCTAGTTATTACATAATTGCCAGTGGATTTTTGAAGAAAAAATTTCTAAGGTTTGCCTTTTCAGTGCCCACTGTTAACTTAGCTAAGCTTTATAAAAGATATGAATGGACAGTTTTGCAACAGGGAATGAAAAATTGCCCTACTATGTGTCAAATGTATGTTGCTGCTGCTCTTACTGTCAAGCATTTCCAAAAGTAATGTTATTACATTACACGGATTGAGATAAGCACCTGAGGAGCAAATGTTAGAAGCATACCTACAAAAGACCATAAAAACACTAAGGAAGTACAAATTATATATATATATATATATATATATATATATATCTCCAGAAAAAGTTTGAAGATACATACACACTCCTTTTCAATATTTAGGATATGAAGTATATCCTAAAGTGCTTACAGTACAAAAATTTTCCTTAAGAACAGAGAAGCTAAACACCTTAAATTACTTTCAGAAACTGATAGGTGATATCCAATGGATACATCCAGTGTTAGGCTTAATTACCTATCAATTACTATCAACACTTATATGACATTTTAAGAGAAGGTAGTGCTTTAAACCCACCATGCCACCATAAAAAAGAAGCTCAAGAGGCTTTGAGAGAACTTGAACTGGCCATCTAAATGTGGCTGAGCCACTCAAAAAACCTTGGAAATATCAGTTTTTGCTACAAAAGAAGCACCCACAGCAGTCCATCAAGGAGATAGTGATAGAGTAGGTGAACTTCCCGGCACAACCAGAACAAAGCCTTACTCCTGACCCAGTACTTGTAGCCAGAATTTTATTAAAGGCCATTAAGTGAGCAGTATAATTATCTGGGATAAGACCTGACAAGATATACACCTTTTATACTTACTGCAACAATTAATGTATGCTGTGAAACCATCCCAGAGTGCCAAATTTTAT
This sequence comes from Sminthopsis crassicaudata, assembly GCF_048593235.1. Classification (NCBI taxonomy): domain Eukaryota; kingdom Metazoa; phylum Chordata; class Mammalia; order Dasyuromorphia; family Dasyuridae; genus Sminthopsis; species Sminthopsis crassicaudata. The sequence goes on along the minus strand of NC_133621.1, from coordinate 270,364,456 downwards.
TGGCCACAGCTCCACATTTTACACACGGGTCTCCATTAAAGATAACCAGACTATTACATAACTGGAGATGGATTCTTGAAGAAAAGGTTTCTAAAATTCCTCTTAAAGGATCAACTATCTTTACAGATGCATCCAAACATAATATTTGTGCTGTATATTCTCGTGACAAGTATAAAGAGAATAGTCAGAACTCCTTTTCAGTCCACTCAGCAGAATGAATTTTATGTATGCAATCATTCTAGCTCTTTCTTATTATGCAGGAGATATTAATATAATATCTGATTCAGTCTATTCAGTAGGTATAAAATGTGTAGCCTCTAATATATATCAGATCTAATATATATCAGGAACTTCAAGAGCAAGTGAGAAAGCATCCAGATAAGATTTATATCTTTCATGTCCACTCTCATAGTGGAATTCCAGGTCCTATTTTTGATGGTAATTGAAAGGCAGATTATGATGGTCAATACTCCTTTATTTCAAGAAACCCCAAAATTTAATTCTACACATAATCAGGCTGCTCAAGCATTACATTTGCAATTTGAGATAACGAAAGAAGCTAAGAGCATAGTAAAAGCCTGTACAGCTTGCCTTCCTTTCCAGGCTCCTACACTCCCTCCAGGGAAGAACCCTTGTGATTTGAGGCCAAATGAAATTTGGCAAATGGATGTGACCCATTATAAATCTTTTGGTCATCTGTCATTTATCCATGTTGTGGTAGATACCTTTTCATTTTCCATTTTATGGGAGAGTTCAACCCCACTCACATTCACAGTTATGATTACCAGCTCTGTATTTTCTTCCATTCTATTTTCTCCATTGCATATACTTTCATTTTCTCTTTCCACAATCTTTAGTAGTGTTTTTGACACACCTTACCCATTACCTTATCTTCTATCACCATTCTTCCTCTTCTTAGTAGTATTTTTTAACCCACCCTGACCAGACCTTATTTTTTATTACTTCCCTTCTCTTTTTTCCCTCAGTTTTTCAGCCCTACCTTTTTCTGTCCTCTTTCTCCTCCTACTTCTTTGTAGGGTTAGGTAGATTTCTATTCCCAATTGAATGATTAAGTTATTATTTCTTAGAGCCAAAATTTCTGAGATCAAGCTTCAGACACTTTTCACATCCCTTCTTTTTTCGCTCTAATGTAATAGGTATTTTGTACTCTTCATGCGATCTCATTTATCCCATTTTACCTCCCCTTTCCTCTTCTTTCAGTACAGAACATTGTTCACCCCTTAATGTCTTTATCTTTGATATCATCATATCAAGAGTCCATCCACAATCATACCCTCCATCCATGTGATTCCCCCTTTTTCTTCCCCAGTAACAAATAGTTGCCAAGAGTTACAGACATCATTTTTCCATCTAGAGATTTAAACAGTTTAACCTTGAAATAACATATATTTCCCCTGTTTACCTTTTTGATTTTCTTGAGTTCTGTGTTTAAGGTTAAATTTTCTGTTTAGTTCTATTTAGTTCAATAGAAATGACTGAAAATCTCTTAATCCATTGAAAATCCATCCTCTCCCTTGAAAGATGATGCTCAGTCTCTCTGGATAGTTAATTCTTCATTGTAACCCCAGATACTTTGCCTTCTCTGGTATGGTTTTCCAGGCTTTTTGATCCTTTAGTGTAGAAACTGCTGGATCCTGATTAATCCTGATTGTTGCTCTATGATATCTGGATTATTTTTTGCCTGGCAGTTTGAAGTACTTTTCTTGAAATTATAGTATTGGAGTTTTGTAAGTTAAGTGGGGTATTCCTTGTGGGGTCTCTTTTTGAAGCTGTTGATTGAATGATTCTTTCAATGAGCATTTTCCCCTCTGTTTCTTCAATATTAAGGCTGCTTTCCTTGAGGATTTCTTGAAGAATAATATCCAATGTCTTTTTTTTTTTTTATTGTCATGGCCTTCAAGTAGACTAATAAATTTTAAAGGTCTCTTTTAGGTCTATTTTCCAGGCTGGCTTTTTTTTAAATGATGCATTTCACATTTTCTTTAATTTGTCTTTAATTTTTTTGACTGATTCTTCAATAGCTTCCATTTGCCACATACTAGTTTTTAATGTATGATTTTCTTCAGTTAGCTTTTGTATCTCTTTTTCCATTTTGTTAGTTATACTTTATAAGGTGGTGTTTTCTCCAGTAGGTATTTGCATTTAATTATATTTTTAAGGAATTTCCTTCCTTTTCTAAGCTGTTGACTCTCTCATGCCTTCCTCTCATTTCTTTTCTCATTTTGTGGTCTATCTCTCTTATTTCCTTTGTACAGTCTTTCATGAGTACTTCCGAGAAGCCTCTTTGGGTTTAAGACCAATTCATATCAGTCTTTGAGATTTCTTCATCCTCACCCAAGTTGTTGCTTTGGTCTTGTCTATCACCATAGTAGCTTTCAATGGTCAAGGTTCTTTTCTGTTTCTTGCTCACTTTTTCCTTTTTTTTTTTTTTTTTACTTTTATAATCAAGTTCTGCTCCTATGGTAAGGGATGCTGTCCCAAGCTTTCTGGACAGTGCTGAGGCTTGGCTTTGAGCACTGGTGAGTGTGTAAGGTGTAGCTCTTTTCTGAAAACACCCTGAATTTGCCTTCTGGTCTGGGACTGGAGGTTGCCTCACTGATATGCTCCTCTACTGAGCCAAGACCAAAGCTCTTATTTGCAAATTGGCTGTGATTAAGATCATCTCATCTGTTTTCTCAGAGTCTGTCTGAGCTGAGCTGAACCCTTTTTCATCCCATTAAGGTTGGCTTTTTATAAGTTTTTCCAATTTATCTCTAACTGGAACGTGGTTTCATTCCATCAGACTCTGGTCAGAGGCTTGGTTTCATGGGGTTTTTAAGGGAAATTGGGAAAGCTGGAACTGTTACTTGCTTCACTATGCCACCTCTGTGTAAGTACAAATTGAATATGAAAGGATAGTATCTTTTTAAAAAAATTATGAAGTTAAGGATTTTGAGAGGAATGTCCTGGGAGGAAGGAAAAGGGAGAAGTGGAATGGTGAAAATTATCTGTCATAAAAAAAGAGACAAGAGAAATCTTTTATATTGGAGGGGGAGAGGGAGAAAAAGAGGAGTGAGTAAGTGAACCTTACTGTCATCATAATTGGCTAAAAGGGTTAAAAACATACATACTCATGGGGTATAGAAATCTATCTTACCTTGCAGGAAAATAGAAGAATGGGAAATGCGGGGAAGGTTGTACAAAAGAGGGCATATCAGGGGAAGCAGTGGTCAATATGAAAATACTTTTGAGGAGGGACAGGGTGAAAGGAAAGAATAAATTGGAGAAGAAGAGTTAGCAATAATAATTGTAAAAAGAATTTCCAAGCAAGTTTCTCTGATTAGCCCTCATTTCTCAAATATAGAGGGAACTGAGTCAAATTTATAAAAAGTAGGATCCATGCCCCTATAGGTAAATGATCAAAATATATGATCTGCACACAAATGCCATACATTTATGCATATCCTTTGACCTAACAATACCACTTATAGGAATGAATATCAAAAGAGATTTTAAAAAATGGGAAATGGGATATAAGTACACAATATATTCATAGCATCTCTCTTCTCAGGGAAAAAAAAAAAGAAAACTGGGGGGATGCCTATCAATTAGGGAATGGCTTAAGAAACTGTGGTATATGTTATTGATGTGATATTGTTTTTTCTATGGGAAAAGATGAACAGTATGCTCTCAGAGGAAAAAAAATCAGGAAAGTCCTTCATGAACTGAAGCAAAATGAAATGTACTGCATACAAAGTAACAGCAATGTTCTGTAATGACCAATTGTCCATTACTTTGCTCTTCTAGTAGTAAAATCATCCCCAGCTACACTGAAGGACTTATGATGAAAAATCCTATCCAGTCCCAGAGAAGAAACTGATTGTTTCTTAATACAAATTGAATCATTCTCTGTTTCTCTCTCTCTATCTCTCTTTTCTTTACTTTTTCTTGAGGACTTTTATCTATGATTTCTTAATTATGGGTGGGGATAAGGGAAAAAATCTAGAACTCAAAAATTTTAAAAACAAATGTAAAAAAAAGTATACTCAATATTATTGGGGAACTATTAAGTAAATAAAATAAAAATTATAAATATATATTATATTTAACAAATTTGTTCATTTCTAATTTTTAAATCTGAAAAAAACAAACTCTCTCTCTATACACACACACACACACACACACACACACACACACACACACGAGTCTCCTGTAAATGTAATGTGTGCACACTCACAACCACAGATCAACTGATCAAAACTGATAGATAGGTAGATAGATGGATAGATAGATAGATAGATAGAAAGAACAATAAAACAGCAGGAGAACAGAGTTCTCATTCTTTTTTTTTTCTTTCTTTTTTTTTGTCCGCCTTTTATAGACTCTGTGTAAATCATTTATTCAAGCTTGGGAAATGAGTTTTAAATGTTTTCAAAATTTTGTAGTAGTCATACAGCTTTCTCTTCACACATACTAATGACAGAGAAAAAGTCATAGGAGTTAATGGGACCATAGTACAAAGAAGCAGGTAAAGAATATGTTTCTAGATTTTCAGTAGATATTTTTATACATGCTGAACTCCAATATGAACCTTAGAAAACTGCAATTTCCTTATTCAGGCACTTAAACATTAGAAGAGAGAACATTTTTTCCTAACATTAACTCCTAACATTTTATTCTGCTACTTGGATCATTTGAAATCTAAATGACCTGGGCCTGTAACAATAAATTCATCTCACATTAATAAGATTTTTTTTCAAAACAACTAATCCATTACCATGGGAGGAATATGATGACATGATGATGAAAGTAAGAAGCAGAAAGTTTAGATGATTACAGGAAATAGTTCATGTACTTTTAACTACCAGGCATTACAATATATGTCAGAAACAGCTGAGTTATGCAAACCTTTCCTTATAGAAGAAATGAAAACACAATGCACAAGAAAGTATTGCATTTTTAATATATCTTACTACTGCCTAAAAATGTCCTTTTCCAATAAATAAATTAGCACTATTAGTCAGTTCACAACTGATCCTCCCTTTTCCTTATTTTATTACTTTATAAAGTAGTATATTCCTAGCTATATACATAAATTTGTTGTGACAAGCATTTAAAGAGGAAAAAATGAAATTCTATTCATCAATAACTACTATTATATTTTAACCATACAGACAGCAACAACTACACCCAGAGAAGGAACACTGGGAAGTGAATGTAAATTGTTAGCACTACTGTCTATCTATCCAGGTTACTTACGCCTTCGGGAACTAATACTTAATGTGCAACAAGAAAATTGGATTTACACACATATATGGTATCTAGGTTATATTGTAACACATGTAAAATGTATGGGATTGCCTGTCATCTAGGGGAGGGAGTAGAGGGAGAGAGGGGATAATTTGGAAAAATGATTACAAAGGATAATGTTATAAAAAAAATTACTCATGCATATAAACTGTCAAAAATATTTATAAATAATAATTTAAAAATAAAATAAATATTTTAACCATACATAAAAATTATAAACAGTATTTTAAAATCCCTAATCCAACTTAGATAATAATTATCTCAATAATTGCCTTACAGATTTTGGAGGGAATGTGGGAAAACTGGAACACTAATACATTATTGGTGGAATCGTGAACAGATCCAATCATTCTGTAGAGCAATTTGGAACTACGTTGAAAGGGTTATCAAGATGGCATGACGGTATACTTAGAGAACCCCAAAGACTCTGCTAAAAAGCTATTAGAAATAATTCAGAATTTTAGCAAAGTTGCAGGATACAAAATAAATCCACATAACTCCTCAGCATTTTTATACATTACCAACACAATCCAACAGCAAGAGATACAAAGAGAAATTCCATTCAAAATAACTGTCAATAGTATAAAATATTTGGGAATATATCTACCAAAGGAAAGTCAGGAATTATATGAGCAAAATTACAAAACACTTGCCACAAAAATAAAGTCAGATTTAAATAATTGGAAAGACATTCAGTGCTTTTGGATAGGCCTAGCGAATATAATTAAGATGACAATACTCCCTAAACTAATCTATTTATTTAGTGCTATACCAATCAAACTCCCAAGAAACTATTTTAATGACCTAGAAAAAATAACAACAGAATCCATATGGAACAACAAAAGGTTGAGAATTTCAAGGGAAGTAATGAAAAAAAAATTAAGTGAAGGTGGTCTAGCTGTACCTGATCTAGAACTGTATTATAAAGCAACAGTCACCAAAACCATTTGATATTGGCTAAGAAATAGACTAGTTGATCAGTGGCATAGGTTAGGTTCACAGGGCAAGATAGCGAATAAAAATAGCTATCTAGTGTTTGATAAACGCAAAGATCTCAAATTTTGGGATAAGAATTCATTATTTGACAAAAACTGCTGGGAAAACTGGAAATTAGTATGGCAGAAACTAGGCATGGACCCGTTTTTAACACCAACTACTAAGATAAGATCAAAATGGGTCCAAGATTTAGGCATAAAGAACGAAATCATAAATAAATTGGAGGAACATGGGATGGTTTACCTCTCAGACTTGTGGAGGAGGAAGGAGTTTGTGTCCAAGGGAGAACTAGAGACTATTATTGATCACAAAATAGAAAAATTTGATTACACCAAATTAAAAAGTTTCTGCACAAACAAAACTAATGCAAACAAGATTAGAAGGGCAGTAACAAATTGGGAAAACATTTTTACAGTTAAAGGTAATGATAAAGGCCTCATCTCCAAAATATACAGAGAATTGACTTTAATTTATAAGAAATCAAGCCATTCTCCAAGTGATAAATGGTCAAAGGATATGAACAATTTTCAGATGATGAAATTAATACTATTTCCACTCATATGAAAGTGTTCCAAATCACTATTGATCAGAGAAATGCAAATTAAGATAACTCTGAGATATCATTACACACCTGTCAGATTGGCTAAGATGACAGAAACAAATAACAATGAATGTTGGAGGGGCTGTGGGAAAACTGGGACGCTGATGCATTGTTGGTGGAGTTGTGAAAGAATCCAACCATTCTGGAGAGCAATCTGGAATTATGCCCCAAAAGTTATCAAAATGTGCATACCCTTTCACCCAGCAGTGCCACTACTGGGCTTATATCCCAAGGAAATACTAAAGAAGGGAAAGAGACCTGTATGTGCCAAAATGTTTGTGGCAGCCCTTTTTATAGTGGCTAGAAACTGGAAAATGAATGGATGTCCATCAATTGGAGAATGGTTGGGTAAATTATGGTATATGAATGTTATAGAATATTATTGTTCTGTAAGAAATGACCATCTGGAGTTATACAGAGAGGCTTGGAGAGACGTATATCAACTGATGCTGAGTGAAACGAGTAGAACTAGGGGATCATTATACATTTCAACAATGATACTGTATGAGGATGTATTCCGATGGAAGTGGATATCTTCAACATAGAGAAGAGCTAATCCAGTTCCAATTGATCAATGATAGACAGAATCAGCTACACCCAGAAAAGGAACACTGGGAAATGAGTGTAAATTCTGAGCATTGTTTTGTTTTTGTTCTGTTTTGTTTTTTGTTTGTTTGTTTTGTTTTGTTTTGTTTTGTTTTGTTTTGTTTTGTTTTTCTTCCCAGATTATTTTTACCTTGCCAAACCAATTATTCCTTTGCAACAACAACAACAACAAAATTTGGTTCTTCACGTATATATTATACCTAGGATATACTATAAGATATTTAACATGTATGGGAATGCCTGCCATCTAGGGGAGGGGGTGGAGGGAAGGAGGGGAAAAACTTGGAACAGAAGGGAGTACAAGGGATAATGTTGTAAAAAAATTTACTATGCATATGTACTGTCAAAGAAAATGTTATAGTTATAGAAATTAATAAAAAAGTTATATATATATAAAAGAAAGGGTTATGAAGCTGTGCATAATGTTGATACAGAAATATTTCTACTGCGCTTATATTACAAAGAGATCTTGAAGGAGGGAAAGAGACCCACATGTGCAAAAAAGTTTGTGGCAGCCTCTTTTGTAGTGGCAAGAAACTGCAAACTGAATGGATTCCCATCAGTTGGAGAATGGCTGAATAAGTTACGGTACATGAATGTTATGAAATATTGTTCTATAAGAAACAATCAGAAGGATAATTTCAGAGAGTCCTGGAGAGATTTATATGAACTGATGCTAAATAAGCAGAGCAAAGAGATCATTGTACACAGGAACAACAAAATTATACAATGATCAGTTCTGACGGATGTGGCTCCTCTCAATAATGAGATGATTCAGGTCAGCTCTTGTAATGAAGAGAGCCATCTATACTTAGAGAGAAGACTGTGAACTTAATGTGGATCACACAATAGTATTTTCACTCTTTTTGTTGTTGTTTGCTTGTATTTCATTTTCTTTTTACTTTTTTTCCCTTTTTGATCTGATTTTTCTGTGCAGCAAGATAATTGTATAAATATGTATCCCTATATTAGATTTACATACATATTTTAACAGATTTAATATATATTAGATTACTTGCCATTTAGGAGAGGAAATGGGGGAAGGGGGAGAAATTGGAACACAAGGTTTTGCAAGAATCAATGATGAAAAATTATCATTGTTTATGTTTTGAAAATAAATAGCTTCAATATATATATATATACATATATATACATTAAAAGTTATCATTTAACTATTAATGACTATAATGTAGGTCTGTTCTTTCAACCAATTCTCAAACCTCTGTAGTACACTGACAAATTTGAGCTAAACAATTATTTTTATGAAGATAGAATTATCAAAGACTTTGTCAAAACTTAGGCAAATTTTGTCAATAATATTCCCTTTATCTACTAGTTTTTTTTAACACTGCTAATAAAAAGAAAATGACAAAAATAATAATAATCTCATTGGTCATGGGATTTCTGTGAAATTTATCAAGGAAGAATAAGTTATTCTATAAGACAGAAAGGTAGTACAATTGAAGAATGTGGCTAATTAGTGACTGACATTGTTAATACACAGTCATTAATAACATTTCCTGTGCAAGTAATATTACTAGATGACAGGAAAAGACAAGAATGAATGTTGGAGGGAATGTGGGAACACTGGGACATTAATATAATGTTGGTGGAGTTGTGAACAGATCCAGCCATTCTGGAGAGCAATTTGGAACTATGTTCAATAAGTTATCAAACTGTGCATACCTTTTGACCCAGCAGTGTTTCTATTGGGCCTATATCCCAAAGAGATTTTATAGGAAAGGGAACTACATGTGCAAAAATTTTTGTGGCAGCCCTTTTTGTAGTGACAATAAACTGGGAATTGGGTGGATGCCCATCAGTTGGAGAATGGTTGACTATGTTATGGTATATGAATGCTATGGAATATTATTGTTCTAAAAGAAATGATCAAGAGAGAGAATGATTTTAGAAAGGCCTGGAGAGATTTACATGAACTGATGCTAAATGAAATGAGCAGAACTAGGAGATCATTGTACATGACAACATCAATGTTATACGATAATCAATTATGATGACTCTTTCCAAAAACTAGATGACTGATGCCAGTTCCAATGATCTTCTAATGAAGAGAGCCATCTACACCCAGAGAGAGGACTGTAGGAACTGAATGTGGATTACAACATACCATTTTCACTCTTTTTGTTGTGGTTCACTTGCATTTTGTTTTCCTGCACATTTACTTTATTTTTTTTTATCTGATTTCTCTTGTGCACCAAGACAATTGTATAAATGTATTTATACATATTGGATTTAACATGTTTAAAATATACTGAATTGCTTGTCATCTAGGGGAAGGGATGGGGGGGGAAAGAGGAGAAAATCTGAAACAGAAGGCTATGCAAGGGTCAACACTGTCAAATGATCTGTACATATATTTTGAAAATAAAAATATTTTTTAAAAAAGGAACATTATACACAGCAACAAAAGATTATGTGATAACCAACTGTGATGAATGTGACTCTTTTCCACAATGAGGTGATTCAGGCCATTTCCAATAGACTTGTGAGGAAGAGAGGCATTTACATCCAGAAAGACTCTGTGGACTGAATGTGGATCACAGCATAGTACTTTCATTATGTTTTTTTTTCATTTTCTTTTATTCTTTCAGGGTTTTCCCTTTTTGATTTGATTTTTCTTGTGGAGCATGATAAATATGGACATATATATATGAAGTGTATATGTTCAACATATATTGGATTGCTTGTTGTCTAGGGAAGGAAGGTTGAAAAATCTGAAACACAAGGTTTTGCAAGGGTGAATGTTGACAAATATCTTTGCAAACATTTTGAAAATAAAGTTATTAATGTAAAGGATTCAAAAATAATGTCAAAGTCCCCACATTAAGTGCAATGGCTAGCTTCTTTCCCCTTGGCTGAAACTACAAAGATATTCAAGCTCCACAATTTTTTTTTCCTTTACCTACCACCCTTTCCCATGGTTCAGTTCTGAGTAAAGCCTAACTTTCAAATAGCAGGATCAAGCAATAAAATTTGTTAGCTATTAAAACACCTATCAATTCCCACTCACTTTTGCTTTACTACAATTTTCACAAAAAAGAGAAAATAAAAATGTTACCCCATACATTGGATTTTAGGACAAATTGCTTCTTCCCATGTAGAAAGCAATGATTAGCATAAGTGAATTATAGTGTATGTTTAAAAAAATAACTTTTAAGAATAACTAATAGGACTTTTAGGAATAACAAATACGATTTGTCAGAAGTTAATCTGCAAGGAGATCAAGAGGAAGTCTTGACAAATAATTCAGTTAGACAATTTATCTAATTAGCAGTTTCATATTTTTCATTAGCAAGCTGCAGTCAACCATTGTTTTGTTTATGAGTGTGACAGAGAGAGAGAGAGAGAGAGAGAGAGAGAGAGAGAGAGAGAGAGAGAGAGAGAGAGAGAGAGAGAGAGAGAGAGAGAGAGAGAGGAGGGGAGGGGGGAAGAGGGAGGCAAGAAGGAAGGGAAAGGGGTGAATTCTTCCTTTTGATCCAGCCAGTTGCTTTTGGCATTATTGACTACTTCACTAAACCCTACAACCTACAGCTTTAGTGGCCTTCTAGGACCTCATGAACTTTTAAGACTTACAAGGTCACCTTTGGCTAATCCAAATATCTGTAACTAAGCCATGAGGTTTTAAATAATGATTTGCTTCAATAGATGAAATATTATCAAATTTAATTTACTTATTCTTTATATACACTGATCCTCTTCCTAATAAGTATATTTCAAATTCAAGTATTTCTAAAAGTATACAATTCATGAACTCTCCACAAATTATACAAATATAATATGTATATAATAATGGATATATGTATATATAATACTGTGTATAATATTATTTGCTCCATAAGACACATAAAAGCTAAATATATTCAAGCTATTAGATCAAGAAGCCCAAGTATTAGGCCTTTAGAACTTGTATTTGAATCTTAGGTGGTAGATAATGAAATGTATTACATAACATCTCATGCCATTTAGAGAGAGTATTGAAGTTTTACAGGATATCATTAGGCATGGCAGATATAATATAGAACATCTATCCCTTGCGGAGGTATTGACAAGTCATGTCACAAAAATACCCAACAACATACAGACTGAGACCAAAAAACGTACAGAATCAGCTTACATTTTGGTTATTTGGACAAAAGGAGGAAAAGAGGGAAAAAGAAGGTGAGGGGAAAGGAAAGAAGGGATAGGAGAAGGAAATGCAGGAGCAATCAAAAGAGGGAGGAGAAGTTAGAAGAAAAGAAAAAAGAAGAGGGGGGTAAATGGGAGGAATGGAGAAGAAACAGAAGGGAGGAGGAAAAGAGGGAAAAAGGGGGACAGAAAAGATAAGGAGGAAGGTAAAGATGAGGAGGGTAAACTAGCAGCAGTTGTAGCAGTGGGTCATCAGGATGCATATACATTTCTGTATTCTAAAGTTCAATGGTCCTGGAACTGAAATAAGAAATCATATGAGCTTGTGATGAATGAATGAGAAGCAGGAGAGGAGAAAAAACAAACCAAACCAAACAAACCAAACCAAACCAAACCAAACCAAACCAAACCAAACCAAACCAAACCAAACCAAACAAAGAAACAAACCAAACCAAACAAACCAACCAAAACAAACCAAACCAAACTACACCAAAACAAACCAAACTAGACCAAACCAAACAAACCAACCAAAACAAACCAAACCAAACCAAACCAAACAAACCAAACCAAACCAAACCAAACCAAACCAAACCAAACCAAACAAACCAAACCAAACCAAACCAAACAAACCAACCAAAACAAACCAAACCAAACTACACCAAACCAAACCAAACCAAACCAAACCAACCAAAACAAACCAAACCAAACCAAACCAAACCAAACAAACCAAACCAAACCAAACCAAACCAAACCAAAACAAAACAAAACAAACAAAACAAAACAAAACAAACCAAACCAAACAAACAAACTAAACCAAACCAAACTAAACCAAAACCAAACAAACAAACCAAACCAAACCAAACAAACCAAAACAAACAAACCAAACCAAAACAAACAAACCAAACCAAAACAAACAAACCAAAACAAAACAAAACAAACTAAAACAAACCAAACCAAACCAAACAAACAAATCAAACCAAAACAAAACAAAAAACAAAAACTTGGTGGGAGGCTGGTGAAGAACAAAGGCAGATGGGTAATAGCCTGTACTGTTTCAGTTGGCAGAATTTTCTTTACGGATTGGGGATTAAATCCAAAATAAATCAAAATGTTTCTAGTTTCTACTTTACATTAGAATATCTTCAGTTTACAAAAGAAGAAATGGAGTCTCGGAGAGGAAATACTTTTCCCACATCACAAAGGTAAGCAACAGAGCGGGTCCCGAGATGTGAACAAAAGTCCTGGAGCTCACCCAATCTCGTGATCTGGAGCCTTGGACCGCTGGCACTGAAAGTCAAACGGAGCCAGCACTTGCGCACTCATCAGTGTATGACTCCAGCATTCGCGGGAGCCAGGGACCCGACAAAAGCACGTGCAGTTCAGTTCCCCTCATGCTGTTGCCAGGGTTACAATCGGGCGGAATCGGTTATAACTGCTGGGGCCTCACAGATCTCTAAACCTCCGTCTGCGGGTTATAGACATTTTCCGCTTCAATTCCCCTTCCGAGTAGGCTGAAGGCCCAGGAGAGGACTGCCCCCGGGACGTCTCATGTCTGGTCTTGAAGCCGGCCTCCAGGATGAAGATTTTCAACTTGGACAAGAAAGGGCAGTTTACTTCTCCGGCCCTGCGGAGTTACTTAGAAGCCTCGGAGACCGACTCCAGGGCAGGATACCTGATCCAGGAAAAGAATCTCGGGAAGTAAAAGCTGACTCGATGGGGACATGGCGAAAGAGTAGCAGCTGCTGCTGCTCGGAAAGCACAACGTGAATGATCTATTAAAAATGATGACGTAGGAAGAAAGTTTGGGGGAGGGGGCGGAGAAGGGAAGGTCCTCACAGGAGGAAGCTAAGGCACCCCCGTCTTTAAATCCTTGACCCCCAGGCCTGAGCTAACCCTTGGAAAATCATTCCCCTCAGCATCAGGATCAGGGTCAGACTTTGCCTCCTGGACATTAGATAGCAAGTCCTGAAAGCTGGCATCACTTCTCCCTCCTGCCTATTCATTTTTAATGAACGGGAAACTCCTTTCTACTTTTAGCTGGGGCCCAACTGACTGCTCAAATCAGTGGCAACATGGGAGCAAACACTATTCTGTTTTGCTGAAAAACAGAACAGTCTAAAACGACTGTTTGAAGAGAATTTAATTGGCAAAGTCAGTGGAATGCTTTGTGTTTCCTTAAGTTCATTTTCACAAAAGAGGAAATTGAGGTAAACTGGCTTAAGTGACCTGCCCAGCCTCACACAACTGTAAGTATCTGTTTTTGTTTGGCTTTGTTTTGTTTTGGCTTTTTTGGCTGGCATTTGGAGTTAAGTGACTTGCCTAGGGTAACACAACAAGGAAGTGTTAAGGGTCTGAAGCCAAATTTGAACTTAAATCCTCCTAATTCCAGGGCAGGTGCTTTATCTTCTTCGCCTTCCAATTGCCCCTGAGACCAAGATTTTTAGTTGAGAAAGTTCAAAATGAATCATGGAAGGTTTGAGGAGGGATGAAATGGTTTTGAAGAGCTTCTGTGGTAAGTGGCAAAGTAAATGAGGGAGATATAAAAGAATAGTCTTGTATCAATGAGAGTCCAAATTTGTAGTGGTCCTAGTAAGCACAGTTGCATGATTTTCTCTACCTTTATTTAGCAGCATGTGTATGTGGGCAAAGGCAACAAAGGGCATTGAATCACTATTCAAGGCTGTATAAAATGAGGAAGTTGAGGAAATGTAAAGTGAGGGGTTTTCAGGGAGTAAAAAGTAATGTTGAAAAAAAAGTATAAACCAGATGCTTATAAGCTGAAGTGGTGTAATGTTGGAGAAACTGAGATAGAGATGAGAGAGTATTTAATAATTTATTTAGAAGGGAGAGATTTACTGGGGCCAAAGGAATCCATGATTTGGTCCCAGGGCTGAGTGCGACTATTGTCTCCAAGAATACAGCAAGTAATGTGAGTTCTCACTGACATATAGTGAGGTGGCTCAGACTCAGGGGGTAGACTGAGGCAGGACAGAGTTAGGCAGCTGGGAGCTGGAATGAGACTCTGACAGAGTGGGATGAGCCACCGGAGATGGGGATGACATAATGGGGGGAGGCACCCTGGAGATGGGGAGAGGCATCTTGATAAGATTGTATCTGATATTCGGATAGCTTGGGATGGGGAGAGGCATTCTGATATTCTAAAATATAAAATCTTTTATCCTTATCAAATATTCTGATTAAGAGGGAGGGGTGGTTTTAGGGGATTGAGCAGAACAACTATAAACTGAGGCAAAACAATTAGGAAAACTGAGTCAGGACAACAAAAGAGAACTGTGGCATAACATTCCACACTCTCTCTCTTCTGACTAGTCAAATCTTTGAATTACCTTCCTCTAGAAGGTCTTAGCACCATAACTTTGACCAAGCCTATGTAAAGCAAACAAACCAAAATAAAACTAGAAAAATGCAAGGACTTAATTACCTGAACAAGTCTCTCCCTGATAACCCCAGATCTATTAGCATAAAAATAGCATTCCTCATAACAGCCTCCCTGTTGCAGAAATAGCAGATCACCTGCAGTTGAGGAGCATGCCAGCCAGAGAATACACTTTGAGATAGACAGTTCACTGTGAGTTAAGTCTGTGATCATTTGTGCACTTAACTCAGCCTCTGCTTATATTTGGAATAGCAGTGCTCAAGACAGTCCTGCTGCCCATCCTAAGAGGGGCACCCCAAGTCTGTGAGCGACCCCAAAAGGGGGAAAAGTGGGACTTGGAGTAGCTCTACTAGTCCCATCTTGATAGAACAGGAGCTGCTACTAGGATCCAGATGTCTGAGTAAATTATGCAGTTAGACCAAGGAAGGCAACCCCAAACTATTAGCTTAGGCCTGAGGCCAAAATGTTAATTAAGGAACTGGGGTAACAGGAGTGGAGAAACAGATCAGAGAGATGGCCAGTCCCAAAACAGGTGTCTGATTTCTGGTTGTTTCTGAAAAATAATCCCCAAAACTGGGTCTACCAGGACAATTCCAGCAGAATAAGGGATTTCAAAGTTAAAATAAAACCAGCAAATCATAGTCCAGTAATTTTTAGCAAGGAGTAAAAATGAAAAGGACTGTTTAAATAATTTCTCAATCTGAACTAATGAGATAGGGGGCAGGGCAGAAGTACCTAAGAAAAATACATGTGGACTGGTAAGATGGCGGAGAGGAAACACACGACTCAGTGAACGTCCTCACTCCCTCACAACCAATTAGATAAATTAAGTCTCAAAATTAGCTCAGGACTGATAGATACCACAAGGACTGGAAGCACGACTTACCAGCTGAAGAGAATCTGGAGTTTCAACAGGAAAGGTCAGTTCTCAGGGGAGGAATAAGAAAGACCAGCACAGACGGTGGGGTAGGGGCACACTGCGCCCATTGCGCTGGGAGGGGCTCTGGGATCAGAGAAGCCACTGAGGTAAAGGAATCTGGCACAGGCTGTTAGCTCTTCTCTGCTAATTATTTAGCAGTTCAGAAGAGAAAGCCAAAATATTTTAAAACTCAGATTAGATTTTCCCCAATCCTGGGGGTGACTCAGGCACAGATCTCGGCACCAGGGGGTGTGGCCTCAGCTACCTCCTGAGAATAGTTAAGAGACTGACAAGTGGGTGGATACGGCCCAAGGCAACACACACTGCCTAGCTTAGCTGGAGGGAGTGGAACTCAGCTCCAGGAAGTCCCAGAGAAGCAGAACCTTTGAACTAGGGACCGCGGTTTCTGGCAGACACTTCCAGTTTGAGCGCAGGGGCTTCTTACGTCACCTGCTGCAGACACCCACTCCCCACCCGGACACATAGGCTGGGCTTCTTGCTGTCTTCACTATTCTACGCCCTCGAAGCACAGTAGTGCTAATCACCTCTGAGGCACTCCCAGGGAGAGGGTGGGGAACTCTCTCCCAGAGCTCTCTCTTAGCTCAGGCTCAGGAGCCGCTGCATCCATCCGGTCTGGGAGGAAGCTGGTAAAGAAGTAAATAATTTCCTACCCCAGAGACAGACCCCAAAAGATTTTTTTTAAGTATGAGCAAAAAAGCTAGAAAAACCATAGATTCCTTCTATACAGAGAAAGAGCGGGTGTCCAACCCCGAGGAAGTTGACAGCAGAGAATCAGATAACAACCTAAAGGGGAACGATTCCTGCCCCCCATCACATAACTCTCTCCTAGAAGAAGCTCTTAAGAAATTGAGGGAGATCGAAGAAAAATGGGGAAAAGAAAGAGAAGTTATGATAGAGAATAACAATGTCCTGAAATTGGAGTTGGAAAAAATAAAGAATTCACAGGAGATGCAGGGAAACAAAATTAGTGAATTAGAAAAGGTTAAAAAAACACAGGAAAGTAGGATTTCTGAATTGGAAAAGATAAAAAAGTCTCAAGAAAATAGAATTTCTGAATTGGAAAAAGAAAATAATTCTCAAAAAAAAAAATTAGGGAAATGGAAAAAAACTCAATAGAGCAAAATAATTCATTTAAAAACGAAATTGGGCATTTACAAAAAGAACTAAAAACTGTGAAAGAAGAAAATAACTCCTTAAAAGTCAGGATGGAACAAATAGAAATGAATGATTCACAGAGAACCCAAGAATCAGTCAAACAAAACAAAAAAAATGAGAAGCTGGAGAACAACGTCAAATACTTACTGGGAAAATCTATAGACCTGGAAAATAGATCTAGGAGAGATAATCTGAGGATTATTGGACTTCCAGAAAACTATGACCAAAAAAAGAGCCTAGATTCTATTTTACAGGAAATTATCAAAGAGAACTGTCCAGAGATAATAGAAACAGAAGGGAAAGTAGATGTGGAAAGAATTCATCGAACTCCTTCTGAAATAGACCCTAAAAAAAGAACACCACGGAATATTGTGGCTAAGCTGCAGAATTACCACACAAAGGAGAAAATCCTGCAAGCAGCTAGAAAAAAACAATTTAAATACCAAGGTGCCACAATAAGGGTCACCCAAGATCTGGCTGCCTCCACATTAAAAGATAGAAGGGCCTGGAACCTGATATTCCGAAAGGCAAAAGATCAAGGACTGCAACCAAGAATGAACTACCCAGCTAAGTTTAGCATCTTTTTCCATGGAAGAAGATGGTCATTCAATGAAACAGAGGAATTCTATATGTTTCTAAGAAAAAAACCAGACTTAAACAAAAAATTTGATCTACATCCACAAGACTGAAGAGAAACAGAAAAAGGTACACAGAACCCTTGAGAACTGTAACTTTGTTGTGGGTATATAAAAAATACTCAAGGATAATTTGATTTTACTGATATATAAGAAAAAAAGGGGGGTGTGGTAAAGGGAAGGAGGTCAGTTCAGAAAAAGGGGAAGGAGTGATAAAAAGAGGGAAACTACATCCCAGGAAGAGACATAGAAAATATACCATATCTGAGGGAACTTAGTGAGGGGGAGAATCATTGTGTGAATCTTACTCTCATCAGAAGAGGCTCAAAGAGTAAATAATTAACATATTTGTTTTTCAGAGAATTTTCTCTCACCTCATTAAAAGGGGGGAGAGGAAAAGGGGAAAGGAAAAGGAGAATAAGTGAAGGGACTTGGAGGGAGGGGGGAGGGATCCTAAAAAAAAAAAAAAAAAAAGAGGGAGGGTTGCGCGTCACAAGGGGGGTCTGTAAATTAAATATCGGGGAGGGGGATCAGGGGGGTCAAGGGAAAAAAGTATAATCTGGGGATAATACGATGGCAGGAAATACAGAATTAGTAATTTTAACTGTAAATGTAAATGGGATGAACGATCCCATCAAACGGAGACGGATAGTAGATTGGATCAAAAAGCAGAACCCTACAATATGTTGTCTACAGGAAACACACTTAAAGCAGGGAGATACATACAGAGTAAAGGTAAAAGGTTGGAACAGAGCTTATTATGCTTCAGGTAAAGCCAAAAAAGCAGGGGTAGCTATCCTTATCTCAGATCAAGCAAAAGCAGAAGTAGATCTCGTTAAAAAAGATAAGGAAGGAAACTATATCCTGCTGAAAGGTAGCATAAATAATGAAGCCATATCAATACTAAACATATATGCACCAAGTGGTATAGCATCTAACTTTCTAAAGGAAAAGTTAAGAGAACTGCAAGAAGAAATAGACAGTAAAACTATAATAGTGGGAGATCTCAACCTTGCACTCTCAGATTTAGACAAATCAAACCACAAAACAAACAAGAAAGAAATTAAAAAAGTAAATAGAACATTAGAAAAACTAGGTATGATAGACCTTTGGAGAAAACTGAATGGCAATAGGAAGGAATATACTTTCTTCTCAGCAGTTCATGGATCCTATACAAAAATTGACCATATATTAGGACATAAAGATCTCAAAATTAAATGTAGGAAGGCAGAAATAATAAATGCCTTCTTCTCAGATCACAATGCAATAAAAGATACATTCAGTAAAAAGTTAGGGGTAAATAGACCAAAAAGTAATTGGAAACTGAATAATCTCATCTTAAAGAATGACTGGGTGAAAGAGCAAATTATAGAAACAATTAACAATTTCACCCAAGATAATGATAATGATGAGACATCATATCAAAATCTTTGGGATGCAGCTAAAGCAGTAATAAGGGGAAATTTTATATCTTTAGAGGCTTATTTGAAGAAAATTGAGAAAGAGAAGATTAACGAATTGGGCTTACAACTTAAAAGGCTAGAAAAAGACCAAATTATAAACCCCCAACCAAAAATTAAACTCGAAATACAAAAATTAAAAGGAGAAATCAATAAAATTGAAAGTAAAAAAACTATTGAATTAATAAATAAAACCAAGAGTTGGTTTTATGAAAAAGCCAATAAAATAGATAAACCTTTGGTAAATTTGATCAAAAAAAAGAAAGAGGAAAATCAAATTGATAGTCTTACAAATGAAAAGGGGGATCTTTCCACCAATGAAGAGGAAATTAGAGAAATAATAAGGAGTTACTTTGCCCAACTTTATGCCAATAAATTTGATAACTTAAGTGAAATGGATGACTTTCTCCAAAAAAATAGGCTCCCTAGATTAACAGAGGAGGAGATAAATTGCTTAAATAGTCCCATTTCAGAAAAAGAAATAGAACAAGCTATTAATCAACTCCCCAGGAAAAAATCCCCAGGGCCAGATGGATTCACATGTGAATTCTACCAAACATTTAAAGAACAATTAGCCCCAATGTTATATAAATTATTTGAAAAAATAGGGGATGAAGGAGTCCTACCAAACTCCTTTTATGACACAGACATGGTACTGATACCTAAACCTGGTAGATCGAAAACTGAGAAAGAAAATTATAGACCAATCTCCTTAATGAATATTGATGCTAAAATCTTAAATAAGATATTAGCAAAAAGACTTCAGAAAATCATCTCCAAGATAATACACTATGATCAAGTAGGATTTATTCCAGGAATGCAGGGCTGGTTTAATATTAGGAAAACTATTAATATAATTGACCATATTAATAATCAAATTAATAAGAACCATATGATCATCTCAATAGATGCAGAAAAAGCATTTGACAAAATCCAACATCCATTCCTACTAAAAACTCTTGAGAGTATAGGAATAAATTGATTATTCCTTAGAATAATCAGGAGTATATATTTAAGACAGTCAGTAAGCATAATATGCAATAGAAATAAACTGCAACCTTTCCCAGTAAGATCAGGAGTGAAACAAGGTTGCCCACTATCACCATTACTATTCAATATAGTACTAGAAACGCTAGCCTCGGCAATAAGAGCCGAGAAAGAGATTCAAGGAATTAGAGTAGGAAATGAGGAAATCAAACTATCACTTTTTGCAGATGACATGATGGTATACTTAGAGAACCCCAAAGACTCTGCTAAAAAGCTACTAGAAATAATTCAAAATTTCAGCAAAGTGGCAGGATACAAAATAAATCCACATAAATCCTCGGCATTTTTATATATCACTAACAAAATGCAACAGCAAGAGATACAAAGAGAAATTCCATTCCAAACAAATGTTGAGAGTATAAAATATTTGGGAATCCATCTACCAAAGAAAAGTCAGGAATTATATGAGAAAAATTACAAAACACTTGCCACAAAAATAAAATCAGATTTAAATAATTGGAAAGACATTCAGTGCTCTTGGATAGGCCGAGCGAATATAATAAAGATGACAATACTCCCCAAACTAATCTATTTATTTAGTGCTATACCAATCAGACTCCCAAGAAACTATTTTAATGACCTAGAAAAAATAACAACAAAATTCATATGGAAGAATAAAAGGTCAAGAATTGCAAGGGAACTAATGAAAAAAAACTCAGAGGAAGGTGGTCTAAGTGTACCTGATCTAAAGCTATATTATATAGCAGCAGTCACCAAAACCATTTGGTATTGGCTACAAAATAGACCGGTAGATCAGTGGAACAGATTAGATACAAAAGACAAAAAAGGGTACATCTATAGCAATCTAATCTTTGACAAACCCAAAGATTCCAACATTAGGGATAAAAATTCATTATTCGGAAAAAACTGTTGGGAAAACTGGAAATTAGTATGGCAGAAATTAGATATGGATCCACACTTAACACCATATACCAAGATAAGATCAAAATGGGTCCATGATTTAGGCATAAAGAGGGAGATAATAAATAGATTAGAGGAACAGAGGATAATCTACCTCTCAGACTTGTGGAGGAGGAAGGAATTTATGACCAGAGGAGAACTAGAGATCATTATTGATCACAAAATAGAAGATTGTGATTACATCAAACTAAAAAGTTTCTGTACAAATAATACTAATGCAAACAAGATTAGAAGGGAAGTAACAAATTGGGAAAATATTTTTAAAAACAAAGGTTCTGACAAAGGTCTCATTTCCAAAATATATAGAGAACTGACCCTAATTTATAAGAAACCGAACCATTCTCCAATTGATAAATGGTCAAAGGATATGAACAGACAATTCTCAGAGGAAGAAATTGAAACTATATCCACTCACATGAAAGAGTGTTCCAAATCACTACTGATCAAAGAAATGCAAATTAAGACCACTCTGAGATACCACTACACACCTGTCAGATTGGCTAAGATGACAGGAACAAATAATGACAAATGTTGGAGGGGATGTGGGGAAACTGGGACACTAATACATTGCTGGTGGAGTTGTGAAAGAATCCAGCCATTCTGGAGAGCAATCTGGAATTATGCCCAAAAAGTTATCAAACTGTGCATACCCTTTGACCCAGCAGCGCTACTACTGGGATTATATCCCAAAGAAATACTAAAGAGCGGAAAGAGACATATATGTGCCAAAATGTTTGTGGCAGCTCTTTTTGTTGTAGCTAGAAACTGGAGGATGAATGGATGTCCATCAGTTGGAGAATGGTTGGGTAAATTGTGGTATATGAAGGTTATGGAATATTATTGCTCGGTAAGAAATGACCAGCAGGAGGAATATAGAGAGGCCTGGAGAGACTTAAATCAACTGATGCTGAGTGAAATGAGCAGAACCAGAAGATCACTATACACTTCAACAACAATACTGTATGAGGATGTATTCTGATGGAAGTGGAAATCTTCAACATAAAGAAGATCCAACTCACTTCCAGTTGATCAATGATGGACAGAGGTAGCTGCACCCAGAGAAGAAACACTGGGAGGGGAATGAAAATTGTTAGCACTAATATCTGTCTGCCCAGGTTGCATGTACCTTCGGATTCTAATGTTTATTGTGCAACAAGAAAATGATATTCGCACACATGTATTGTACCTAGACTATATTGTAACACATGTAAAATGTATGGTATTGCCTGTCGTCGGGGGGAGGGAATAGAGGGAGGGGGGGTAAATTGGAAAAATGAATACAAGGGATAATATTATAAAATATATATATATATATATATATAATAAAAAAAAAATTTAAAAAAAAAAAAAATACATGTTTCCCCAATTTGCTAACCAGTTTCTGCCTCCCTTTTTTTCTCAAGGAAAGGAATTATCAAATAACCATTCCATATATAAATCCCAAGAGTGAATCAAAATTCCTATACATAACAAACTAGTACAGTAAGTTTTCTAAAAACCCCTTAAACATATAGCAATAGTTATACAGTTTTAACAAATCCATCCCCAACTTTAAACACACAGTAACAGATGACCCAATTAGGGTGCCTAAATTCCCCCATATCAGTCCATCAGGGGTAAAGGATGAAGCTTCTTTCAAAACTGCTTCAGGAAAATGATGTTATTCAGTGTTACTGATCAATCCAGCTGTGCTCATGTTTATGCTATATATGACAGAAGCTTAATTACTCTCGTGGAGAAAACAGGATGTGATTCTTCAGCCATGTCTTGTGTTCTTAAAACTGCCTCTTGAACTGTGTTTCAAGAGGAAATAAAAATACCCTATTGTTAGTTGATAAGGTTAAAATAACATTAAAGTTAAATACACTTAGTAATGTTTAAAAAAATGCTCCCATCAAGTGCATTTCTAAAGAATTGTCATTTGTGCAAGGGTCATCCTTACTGCCAGACTGGAAAATCATCCTTCCCAACAGATGCATTTTCCCTTTTTCTGCTCTTGGTTACTCCTCACATTCATTCTTTTCTCATTCCCACTCCCACCCTAAGAAATATGGTAATTTACTTGACTCTATGCTCCTCCCAAAGTCCCAGCCGGTTCCCTCCCTTTTGGCTCCAGGAGAATTCACAGAGGGGAGTGTTTTCACTCTGAACACGATTCTCTGGGCTCAGGGCCTGCTGCTGGAGTGGGGAGGGGGCTGGAGCTCAGGATTGTGCTTGGCTCCCTCTGTTTCCTACCTTTACAGCTGCTGAACGTTAGCCCTTGACCCCCTTTCCCTTTCTTCCCCAGTACCTGGGATGTTCCAGGCTGGGGAAATACGTCTGAGGTCTCTCAATGTCCCCTGACATTATGCTTCTCCAAGAATTCACTTTACAGAGGAAAACTGGTGCCTCCATAACCTGGGAGACAATCTCCAAGTTGCCTACTTTGGAGTTATGTGGGGGTCTCTTTGCTGGGAGGGACTCTGCTTCCTGTTGCCGTCTCACTGTCCTACCTCCCCCAGCCAGAGTCTAGTGAAGAAAGGTCTCTGTCATCCACTCTTTGTTCGGAACCATAGTTTCAAAATTGACTTGTGAGTCCACAAGTGGAAAAAGAGCAGGGACGATTCTTTTATAAAGCAGAGACTCCACTCCCAGCTTTCTTGTCAATGTCTGTAATGAATGCGGTATCTGGATCTGGTTCAGAAGGGAAAGTTCATACTCAGTGGAATCGGTACTGAGTCCTGCAGTTTATTCCCAGATCTTTTGTGCAACCTTGTTGTCATTATACCTTCTTTGGTATACAACATCTCCAAGAAATACTGTGGATCTTATAGATTCATGAAACTTTTCTTCCCTCTGGAGAATGTGACAGCTGATTTTTATCATGTTGTAGGATGCAAAAGTGGCTATTACTATAGTTGGTACAGATTAGGTCCAAATTAAAAAGGTCTCCAAGAGAGGTGGCCTAAGGTGTATGTTGAGCGGTATGGTTGGCCAGTGCTTCGTGAAGCTTGCCATGTTGTTTCACTGACAGTACCCATTTGCTGTACAGGTGAAGTTTCCTTGAATAAGAATTAGCGATTCAAATGGTAGACCTATAGAGCTGGCGTGGGTATGTGTGGACACTTTGAGTGCTAAAAAAATGTCTTGCATAGATATCATGGAAAGAAACCATCTGGTTTTTAAAAAAGAGATGCCCTGGAGCCTCACTTTAACCAGAACTCATGTGGCAGAAAAATGGGTATAGACCCAAGGGTTTCTTGCATTCCTTATCCAAGGCAGGTTTGTGAGTGGAGTTATCAGAAGCACTGTGTTATATACCATGGTCTCACCTCAACTATGGTCCCACAATAGGGACCCAAAGATAGTAATACAGGGAGGCTGTAGTATTATGAATGGTTTTCAGTTATCTAATCAGATATTCATTAGCTAATCAAAATAAGATTCATATGCAAGCAAAAAAATTATTCATGCATACACATTTGTTCATGAGGTTGGGGCTCTTTTTTGGTGGAATAATTTGAGGAAAATGTGACACCATGTACAATGAATGATTATCTCATACAGCATATTAATTAAAAAAGGTTTAAGTGTATATAGGAATTCCTAATTTTGTGCAATAAACTATTTTTGGTAAAGGGAAAAAAAAACCTGCTTCAGGATGTGCCCTGGCAGGAGATTGTCAGTCCATGCAGAGGATACATGTAGTATGGCTTGGAATGCTGGCAATCAAAGCTGATCTCGGTTCCAGAAACAAATCAATACCTGTAATTTGACCGAAATCTGGAACAAAAAACACAAATCTAACAAATAAAGGCTAGAACAGACTGATACAAAATGTGAAGAGACCAGTATGATTTGGTCAGCAGCTTAATAGGTTTTCTTTACAGGACAGGCAAATGGCTGTCAACTATACACCTCATAAATAAATAGCAGTTAGGTCTCACTGTGCTCACTGTCCTCTCATTATTTAGAAACCTTTAAAAAAACCTGAATATCCACAGATATAAATATTCAATAATGGATAAGATGACCAGGTTAAATGTAAATACTCATTTGCCAAGTATTTAGGATATAATGAATTCATATAACCAGGTGGAAAACAGCAAGGTATGACATATAGCCAGGTTGGAAATAGCAAGGTATGACATAATTGAATTGAATTAACAGTTTCTTATTGACCATTACTCTGATTTTAGAAATTAGTTACAGGAAGAGAATGCAGGGATATAACTATAACCAAAAGCAGTTAAAACTTAACTCTCAGCAAAACAGGATAAAATAGCTTTAATTTATTAAAGTTAATTGTCCCACTAACTGTTACAGGGTGGAGCTTTAAAACTCCCAAATAACATTAACTATAAGCCCAAGGAATTTTACTTCCAATAACAAATCCCATTAACTAAAGTTTCAGAGAAATCCTAAACAGGGATTTACCATAACCTTATATTTATAACAGTAAGAATTTGTCTCAATAAGTTCACTTTTTTCATTTCTAAGGTGTTTCCACAAGTGAACATTATACATACAGATCAGTTTGCTTTTAAAAATACCCAATACATAGATAAATATCCCAAATTGCATATTGTCCATAACCGAAACTTTTTCAAAAGGACAAAAAAAATATTTTCAGAGGCTCTTTAAATGACCTCAGGATGACCCCATACAATCAATTAAAACTTAGAATATGCTATACAGTTCTAATACCACATAAAAGAATCCAAGAGATTCTTAAAACTATTAAACTTTTACAAGTACCATAACCTCATATTGATAACAGTAATAAATTTGTTTCAGTAAGTTCACAAGTTATCTTTCATATTTAACAGAAACATTTTCAACAGGACAGGGAAAATCTATTATTTTCAAAAGCCCTTTAAAGGATGGGAATAACATCAGGATACAATTAATTAAACTTATTCAGAATACCCAATTCCACATAAAAGAATCTGAAAGATTCTTTAAAATATCTTTTACATTTTTAGAAATAGGCCTACCAAACTATAGATAAAAGTGGGCCTATCTCTTGAAATCATTTGCCAAAGCCAAGCCTCTGCAGAAAGCTGATAGAACACATTTAATGGAGAAGAAAGGGGGGATCCCACATGGTTGCCCTTTCCCCCACTCCACCTTTAAAAAGGCAGGGGAGAGGGAAGGTAAAGTAAACTTCACCTCAGACTAACTAGAGTACCCATAACTGAAGTAGCAGAGATAAGTGGGGGTAAGTTTAATCTTTTCTTTTTCTTTTAATCTTTTTTATCTTATTTTATCATTATCAGTTTTTTTTGACAGTACATATGCATGTCATTTTTTTCACAATATTATCCCTTGCACTCACTTCTGTTCCGATTTTTTCCTTCCTTCCCTCCACCCCTTCCCCTAGATGGCAGGCAGTTTTATATATGTTAGATATGTTATAGTATATCCTAGACACAATACATATGTGCAGAACCGAATTTCTTGTTGCACAGGAAAAATTGGATTCAGAAGGTAAAAATAACCTGGGAAGAAAAACAAAAATGTAAACAATTTACACTCATTTCCCAGTGTCTCTTCTCTAGGTGTAGTTGATTCTGTTCCTCATTGATCAATTGGAACTGAATTAGATCTCTTTGTCAAGAATCTCTACTTCCATCAGAATACATCCTCATACAGTATTGTTGTTGAAGTGTATAATGATCTCCTGGTTCTGCTCATTTCACTCAGCATCAGTTCATGTAAGTCTCTCCCATGCTCTCTGTATTCATTATGTTGGTCATTTCTTACAGAACAGTAATATTCCATAACATTCATATACCACAATTTATTCAGCCATTCTCCAATTGATAGACATCTACTTAGTTTCCAGTTTCTGGCCAATACAAAGAGGGCTGCCACAAACATTCTTACACATGCATGTCCTTTTCCCTTCTTTAAAATCTCTTTGGGATATAAGCCCAGTAGTAATATTACTGTATCAAAGAGTATGCACCGTTTAATAACTTTTTCAGCATAATTCCAAATTGCTCTCCAGAATGGCTGGATGTATTCACAATTCCACCAATAATGTATCAATGTCCCAGTTTTCCCACATCCCCTCCAACATTCTAGCCAATCTGACAGGTGTGTAGTGGTATCTTAGAGTTGTCTTAATTTGCATTTCTCGGATTAACAATGACTTGGACCATCTTTTCATGTAGCTAGAAATAGTTTCAATTTCTTCACCTGAGAATTGTCTGTTCATATCTTTTGATTTCTTATAAATTAGAGTCAATTCTTTCTATATTTTGGAAATGAGGTCTTTATCAGAACCTTTGATGATAAAAATGTTTTCCCAGTTTATTCCTTCCCTTCTAATCTTGACTGCATTAGTTTTGTTTCTCCAAAAACTTTTCAATTTGATATAATCAACCTTTTCTATTTTGTGATCAATAATGATCTCTAGTTCTTCTTTGATCATAAATTCCTTCCTTTTCCACATGTCTGAGAAGTAAACCATCCCATGATCCTCTAATGTATTTATAGTCTCATTCTTTATGCCTAGGTCATGAACCCATTTCAACCTTATCTTGGTGTATGGTGGTAAGTGTGTGCTATTTTCTGCCATACTAATTTCCAATTTTCCCAGCAATTTTTGTCAAATAGTGATTTCTTATCCCAAAAGCTGGGGTCTTTGTGTTTGGCAAATGCTACATTATTAAAGTTGTTGGCTGTTTTATCCTTTGAACCTAACCTATTCAACTGATCAACTATTCTTTGCCAATACCAAATATTTTTGGTAACCATTGCTTTATAATATAATTTTAGATCTGGTACAAGTAGATAGGCCAACTTCATTTATTTTTTTTTTCATTAATTCCTTTGAAATTTTTGACCTTTTGTTTTTCCATATAAACTTTCTTGTTATATTTTCTATTTCATGAAATAGTTTTTTTTTTCAGTCTGATTGGTAATAGTGCTAAATAAATAGATTAGGTAATATTATCATCTTTCTTGTATTTGCTCGCCCTATCCAAGGGCATTTAATATTTTTTTCCAATTCTTAGATCTGACTTTATTTGTCTGGGAAGTGTTTTGTAGTTTTGCTCATATAGTTTCTGATTTTCCCTTAGCAGATAGATTCCTAAATATTTTATACTATCAGTAGTTTCTTTAAATGGAATTTTTCTTTGTAACCCTAACTGTTGAATTTTGTTAGTGATATATAAGAATGCTAATGATTTATGTGGGTTTATTTTGTATCCTGCAACTTTGCGAAAGGTGTGGATTATTTCTAATAGCCTTTTAGTAGAATCTCTGGGGTTCTCTAAGTGTACCATCATTCGTCAGCAAAGACTGATAATTTTGGTTTCCTCATTACCTACTCTTATTCCTTTAATCTCTTTCCCAGCTGTTATTGCCAAAGCTGGCATTTCTAATACAATATTGAATAGTAATGGTGATAGTGGACAACCTTGTTTCACTCCTGATCTTATTGGGATGGTTCCAGTTTATCCCCATTACATATGATGCTTATTGATCATTTTCAATAGATGCTACTGATTAATTTAAGGAAAAAAAAACATTTATTCCTATACTCTTAAGTGTTTTTATTGGGAATGGATGTTGGATTTTATCAAATGCTTTTTCTGCATCTATTGAGATGATCATATGGTTTTTGTTAATTTGGTCATTGATGTAGCCAATTATACTAATAGTTTTTCTAATATTGAACTATATTCCTGGTATAATTCCTACTTGATCATGATGTATTATATTGGGGATGATTTTCTGTAGTCTTTTTGCTAATATTTTATTTAAGATTTTACCATCAATATTCATTAGGGGGATTGGTCTATAATTTTCTTTCTGTTTTCAACCTACCTGGTTTAAGTATCAGAACCATGTCTGTGTCATAAAAGGAATTTAGTAGGACTCCTTCAATCCCTATTTTTTCAAATAGTTTATATAACATTGGAGTTAATTTTTCTTTAAATAGTTAGTAGAATTCTTATATAACTCCATCTGGTCTTGGGGATTTTTTCTTAGGGAGTTGATTAATAGCTTGTTCTATTTCTTTTTATGAAGTAGGACTATTTAAGCAATTTACTTCCTCCCCAATGTGCTCAAAAAGTTATGAATCCAGTAATCTTTGATCCAGTAATGTTACTACTGGGCTTATATCCCAAAGAGCTTTTAAAGAAAGGAAAGAGACTTGTATGTGCAAGAATGTTTGTAACAGTCTGTCAAGTCCAGGCTACCTCCTCTGAAAGGCTCAGAATCAGTCCTAGTAAGGATAAGCAAAAGTCTTTGTCCCATGTTGTGGGCAACAAAATGTAAAGTTCTGATGTCTGTAGATTATAATCCTTCTCTGGGAGGAGGTTTCTTTTTTTTATAATCTTTTCCTCTGTGAGCAGGTTTCTTGCGAGGCTTCTGGAGCCTTCCCCTCCAAAAGTGTGGGATTGCTGGACTTGTGAATGCACGGGACATCTTTTCTTTGACTCAATCCAGACTGTTGTTCAGACTCAATGTTGCCTCTTTTTAATCCTCCCAGAGAATGGGCTTGTGGGAACTGCAGGGGCTTGTGGCAACTACTTCAACCAATGAACTTGCTTCTTTAAAGCATTCCTTTCAAAAGTGAAAACTCCCTTAAAGGTTTGAACTAAAGGTGTGAATTCTGAGCTAGAGAATTGTTAAGAACCAACTTAGCACTTAGTAAGAACCTAACATCTCCCCCTTTCTTTTGATTTGGAACATAGGGTGGTCATGAACTTGAAACATAAATTCATCAATATGGGAGGTTTTACACATAATTACATAAATTACATAAACACATAGTAACATAACACATGCTAGAAGTGATGTAACAAATAGCGTGATCAAATAATCATAAATTGAGAATTTATACATTTCCATAAGTCCATTGTCCATTAGTTCATGTGCCGGAAATCCAAAAATTCCTGCAAGTTTTTAAAGTTCTTTAACAGTCTTCTTATCAGCCATGCTCTTTCAGTGTCAGATGTTTCTTAGCTTTTCTCCTTTGTTTTGAGGTCTTTCTCTTTTTCTATCTCTCTCTGATAGACAAGACGAATAAGACTCATGGGCACCCATCTGATTCCTTCTCCATCGGAAGAAATACAGGCAAACCCTCTCCCCCAAGCAGTGCTCAAAAGTGAATTGTGTGTCAACTCCTGTTTCCAAATTGTGTCTGACTTGGATCTTACATAATTCATGAAACTCTGCAAGCCACAATAAGTTTTGTCCAGGTTCTAGACATGTTCTTGCTATGGATTCCCAATCGTTCAGGGTTAGGACTTCATAAGACAAACCATCTAATAACATTTGAATATAAGCTGATGTAGACCCATAACGGGTACAACCTTTTTTCAAATCTTTAATTTTATTCAAATCTAAAGGCCAGAAACTGGAAACTGAGTGAATGCCCATCTATTGGAGAATGGCTGAATAAATTGTGGTATATAAATATTATAGAATAATATTGTTTTATAAGAAATAACTAACAGGATGATTTCAGAACAGCCTGGAGAGACTTACATGAACTGAGGTTTAGTGAAATGAGCAGGAACAAGAGACCATTATATACTTCAAGAACAATACTATATGATAATCAATTCTGATGGATGCAGTCATCTTAAACAATGAGATGAACCAAATCAGTTCCAATAACACAGTAATGGAATTGAACCAGCTACACCCGGTGAAAGAGCTTCTGGAGATGACTATGAACAACTAAATAGAATTCCCAATCCTTTATTTTTGTTTGTCTTTACAAGCTAATTATACACTATTTCAAAGTCCGATTCTTTTTATACAGCAAAATAACTGTTTGGATATGTATACATATATTGTATTTAATTTATACTTTAACATATTGGTCAACCTGCCATCTTGGGTAGGGAGTGGGGAAAAGGAGGGGAAACATTGGAACAAAAAGTTTGGCAATTGTCAATGCTGTAAAATTACTCATGCATATATCTGGCAAATAAAAAGGTAATTTAGAGAGGAGGAGGAACATTTTTTTTATGTTTTTATGTTTGTTTTTTATGTTCCTCCTCCCTCTAAAATTCCCTCAGATATGATAGGTTTCTTTGCCTCTTTGTGGGATGTAGTACACTATCCACTTTACATTTCTACTTCCCTTTTTTATGTTATATCAGTAAAATCTAATTATACATGTGGTCTTTTTGTATATCCACCACAGAAGAACAGTTTTCATGAGTTCCTTTTATGTTTTTATGCTTCTCTTGTGTCCGATGTTTGGAGATCAAATTTTTTTGCTTAGGTCTGTTTTTTTTTTTTTTTTTTTTCTTAGAAACAAATGGAATTCATCTGTTTCATTAAATTCCATGTTCTTTTCCATGGGAGAAAAATCTCAGCTTAGCTGGGTAGTTTATTATTCTTGGCTACATTCCAAGTTCTTTTGCCTTTTGGAATATCAGGCAGCCAGATCTTGAGTGACACTTATTGTAGCACATCAGTATTTGAATTGTTTTTTTTCCTGGCTGCTTATAATATTTTTCCTTAGTTTGAAAGTTCTGAAATGTGGCCACAATATTCCTTGGAGTTTTTATTTTAGGGTCTTTTTCAGAAGTGTTCAATGAAGAACCCCACTGTTCGGATTAGCGACTGCCCTGGGTCTAGAGGCTGAGCAGTGAAAGTGTCACTGCCCCAAACCAAAGCCTGCTTTGGGGCTGTGGGTATTAGCAGTTGCCTAGCAAATAGTCCTGCACCAGCAATGGAAGTAGCTCTGCCCAAGGAAGCACAGTCATGATGCAGAACTTCTATCGCCTCAGGCTGAGCCCCCCCACGGTGCAGATTAGAGAGTGTCCCGGACTACGCCCCTCTTCCGTGCAGATTTGTGACTGCCCCATGCTGCAGAATGAAGCTGCAAAGCTGTGCTGTGGTGTGTGCTAAGTCACTTCCAGATTTTGGTGGGTATAGGCAGGTCTTGTTAGGTTCTGGTGTTTTTAGAGTATCTTCTATCTTGGGCTTTAATTTCTCTTTTGGTTTACTGCTTTGCAATCAAGGTAGAACAGGCAGCCTATAGCAGAGTTGTCTCTATAACTTTTCTAGCCACAGAAGCTACCTCCGTCCCTGGTCCACTTTGGACAGTAGCCTCTCCTATCTCCCTGTTTGTGATGATCTGTTCTAGCCACTCAGGACAAATCTGTTCTGGCGATCTTCCAGATTACCTTTGGATGGTAAATTGTTGTACTTCTAATCTTCATGAATTTTACCAGTCAAGCACTATTTTTGAGGCTGGATTTAATAATTGATCATGAAGGCATGAGAGGAAGAGCTTAGAAAGTTGCATGTGCCTTCTCTGCCATCTTGGCTCCGCCCTCCCCTACCCCCCAATGAAGTCTTGGAAACAGAAAATATACTAGTTTGCAGCTCATCAACTTTTTTCTTCTTGTGATTTTATGTATATATACAAGATACATTATTGTGTGACCACATGCCTAAGGAAATGAGATAGGAATATGTCATACTAAACAAATCAGTCTCTG
The DNA here is from genome assembly GCF_048593235.1 of Sminthopsis crassicaudata. NCBI lineage: Eukaryota > Metazoa > Chordata > Mammalia > Dasyuromorphia > Dasyuridae > Sminthopsis > Sminthopsis crassicaudata. The sequence continues at coordinate 270,331,774 of NC_133621.1, read as the reverse complement.
GATCTTCTGATTTACCAAATGGTCCTTCTTAATGCATGTACTATATTTCCAAACATTACATCTGTGAGGACTATGTTGAAAAAGGTGAAACAAATGTGTGCTTTCTCAATCTACCTACATGAAATTCCAAGATTAATTATGCTATGTCAGTTCCTTCCGTTTATGATATCTGCTGGAGAGATCATGCTTTGTCATTGTGAAGCACTCTGCTAATAAAATGGTTATTATAAACAAATCACTGGCAGATATGTAATATTTTAAGAAGGTTCCTTCTGGAACTTCCGGTCAAGGTGTTGGAGAGGACACACATGTATTTAATCTCTGTCTTTGCTCTCAGAATTTATTTCATGACAACCCTTGGAATTAGTGCTTGATTGGAAAAAAAAAGCCACAAATAATTACCAAGAGAAAACATCCTTGAAATTCACCAAAAAAGATCTGTTTTTGCTTGGGGGTGGGGAAGGCTAGATAGGCACAGACTGAGGGCAGGCAGCAAAAGTGTGGCAGGCAGCTCACACTGAACAGACTGGAGGGGGGAGGGATGTGATCGCTGCCTTTTCTGTGGCAAGACCTTTACCACACTGTGGATATTTGGTCTTGGCAGCAAGCCAGGATCAGCAGAGAAGCTATAAACACAGGAGGTAAAGAGTATAATCCAGAAAAGCTAGGGTCTCTGGGGACCTGGCCACCCTCCCCACTCCCCACCCCCAGATTGTTTCAGCAGATTCTTAGAGCCTCAGAGTCTCAGAGACCAGATGCAGCACAGCCATTGCCCTGTTGGTTTAAAAAACCTGTATTCTCCTCAATTGCAATCCATTTCTGCTATCTGATTGCATTGTGGCTGACTGATCAGGTAATCCCTTTCTTCCATGTGATTACTTTTCTGTTGGTTGATCACATCAGAGTCCTGATCTTCTAAAGACTGAGGTATCACCTCAGCTGCCATCATGCCCCACCTGTCTTTTGATTGAGGTCCTTCTCTCATTTATTTCCCTGGGTCAATCCACATTCTGAGGCCCAGTGGGAGTTCTTGTGGCATTTTTGACATGGAGTTTTAGGTCTTCTCTCAGCCAGTTTTCTCACTCTGTCTCTATAGCTACATTGAGCTCTTAGATGTCCAACTTTTCCCCATTGAAAACATCGATGGGTTTGTCTAGAAGTCCTTTGTCAAGAGGGACCCTGTCTTTCCATGTTCATCATTGTCTGAGTATAATAAGCATTGGTGCTCACTGTAGTACAGCATCTTATGATCTCCTCTAAAGGAGGATCTTTGTGTAGTCCACATGTAATTCTCTTGTAAACCTCATTGGCATTTTCCATAGCCAAATGTCTAGTCATTATTTTCATAGTTGCATCCTCTCCAATAGTTCTTGTGACAGCAGTTTGCAGATGTCCCACAAAATCCGCAAAAGTTTCATTGGGACTTTGCTCTATTTTTTTGAAGGCTTCCCTTCTATCTTTTTTGTCTGGGGAGGGAACCCTAAGCTTTTGTTTCAGCCATGGCGATCTGCTCATAAACTGGTAATTAATATGTTTTGAATTTCTCCATACTGGCCTTCACCAGCTAGATGGTCAAAAGTGAATTGTGTATTAACTCCTGTTTCCCTATTATGTCTGACTTGAATCCTGCATAATTCATGATACTCCAAAAGCCACAACAAGTTTTGTCCAGGTTCTAAACATGTCCTTGCTATGGGTTTCCAATCATTTGGGGTTAGGATTTCATAAGCCAAACTATCTAGTAACATCTTAACATAAGATGATGTAGCCCCATAAAGAGTGCAACCTTTTTTCAAATCCTTAATTTTATCCAAATCAAAGGAGTATATCTTCTCCTTTTTTGACCTGAAGAGTCAAGCTCTTCAATCACAGGGTATGCATCTATAAAATCACTTACATTTTGTACTTTTCTCTTAGCCTTAACCAATGCTTTTTCTAATCTTGCCATAGGCTGCTTCACAGGCCATTCTGTTTGTATCACTGCCTCTTCCCCTCCTCCTCCTTCCTCCACCCATGAAGGGTTAATTGAGGTAGGAGGAGATGGGAAATGCTCCTGTTGCTCAGAATTGTACTTAACTCCATTGTTACCTGATTCATCCTTTTCACCTAGTTTAGTTGGGCCCTCCCCCTCCTGTTTTTTTTTTTCTTCCTTTTCTTTAGTTTAACACTTTTAAAAGCCACTTGGATTAAACTGTACATACAAAAAGTGTATCTTTGGAAATTAAATTTAGTTTGGAATTGTAGTGTTCACCTAGTTCCTCTCGTACTAATTCCCACTCGTCAAGATCCCATTCTTTTCCCATAGAAAAACAAGGACATATGACCTGCACAGTTTTTAAAAGTTCAGTGATCTCCAACATTATAATCCAAAATTATAAAATTATAATAATTATAATATATATAAATAATTGAAATTGGCTTTTCATAACCTTGACAATGCTCTCTAAACATTTTCCTTGAACAGAAACAGAAGTCTGTTTTATAAAAATTTGCCCCATTTCACTGAAATTCTACTTTAGCTCCTTTACACAGTTTCCTTGTTACTCACTCTTATTTCTGGGCCAGAGAGATTTTTCCACCCAAATCTGACTTGAAGGCTTTTCCACTGGAATCAGGATCATGTCTGTCCCACATTCGGGCACCAAAGTGTAATGTTCCCTTTTCTCTAAATTGTAGATCGTTTTCTTGGGGCAGATTTCTTGGGGAGCTTCTGGAGGCAGCCTTGGCTTCAGTTCAGTTCAATAATCCCAAAATGCAGGCAGGAGTTAAAGTCCTTTACTGTCTCTTTCCAAATCTTATCTCCAGATCCTTCATTTTCTCCTTCAAGCCTTGTCTCCTTCACTTGGGGCTTAGCTAGCTTTCTATAGGCCTTCCTCTCTCTTTGGTTCCCGATGAGCTCTTGTCAGAATGTCACCAGCCAGCACGAATGTCTAAGTGGGAATGAAATCTTGACTCCTTTTCCCTGAATCCTGGCTCATTATATCCTCCCAGAGAATGGGATTGTAGGTACTCCCTGGGCTTGTGAGAGCTCCTTAAAAGTATGCTCTCTTTAAAGTGTGAAAGGTGTGAACTCTGAACTAGAGAATTGTTAAATGCCATGCTAAAAGAGATAATTATATCCATTCCAGTGACTTAGCACCTTGTAAGAATCCTAACACACAAGGAGTTAGTGTGTGAGAAGGCTGGTGAGAAGAATCACATGATACAAAGAAGATTAATATTGGGAACATTTCTTCCTATTTTTGTCCAAAACATGATGGAGAATCAAATAAATGAAGGAGCCAAATACCAGATGAGAGTGATTTCTAATGTGACAAATTCACATGAGACATTTACCCCATCCCCAAAGGATGTCATTAAAGTGAAAGAGCACATGGGTTAAATTAAATATGATTAAACAGGGTGCTTTCAGGGACATGGATTTTTAAAGTCTGAGAGAATAGGGAAGGAAAGGCTCCTACAGGAAATTGACATCTTTTTGTATAAGATTATGCTTGTTAATAGGAACTGGATGGACTTGTTTCAGCATTTACATTATTCCTGATAATGGAGACAGGATGAGCTCTTTTATGATAGTATAAGAAAAGAAGAGCAGGAGAAGGATCTGAATTAAAGGAGAAGAAAATGACTTGTGAAGATAAATTGGAAACCTAAATTCTGATGAATTTTGAAAAAAAGGTCAAAAGTTTGAACGTTAATAGGAAAGAAATTCAGGAACCCTTAAAAAACTGATGTTACATGATTGAGCTGAAGGAGAAAGACTATCCATCAAAAAGAGGAAAATAACATGAGTCCAAGGAGAAAGATTTGAAGAGAAGCAGTAGGACATGGTTCAAGTATCCCCATTGTCACATAATTGATTTGTGACCTCCAAGAAGTCAACAAATTCTTGAATGTCTGTCAAGCAACTCTGTGACATGTACTACTTGCCTATCTTGCATTATTTCCTCTCTGGAAGTTCTCTGTAACAGACAATCACAATTTATATACTTCATCCTACTTTAATTATGGCTCCCACCTTCCCTTTTCACCCCATGTGAATGTATAAATCTGGAGCTGAAACTCCTGAAAGTAGATGACCACAGCAACTGTACAAAATGCTGATAAGAAAAATTAAAAAAAAGATAAAAGTTTAATTAAAAAAAAACTTTTCAAGATGCAAAAATAAGTGCTTATTACCAATGATAGATAAGATTTATTACTTTTATATTCTGTATTTTATGTGATTTACTAAAACCATGGAAAAGGATATGGTGCCATGAGATAATATATAGAAAGTGTTGTAAAAAGTTTAAAGTGCTAAATGTTAAGCATTGTTGTTATTTTTAACTTTGTCATTTTACAGTAATTTTACATTTTACATTAAGTTTATTATTCTACAATATTTTTGTATCTTATAGAAAAAAGTACAGATGAGTGCAGATGCTCTGGAGGAACTCAATCATCTGACACAGATACTTAGGATTATGATGAGGCTTCCTCAAACTATAAGAATATTATATTATGTTGATTTAATGTAAGAATATTTTTTAAAAAATTTTTTTCTAACACAATGCCAGCATTAAACAGAACCCAAAGATGTGTTTATATCAAAGAATTTATCACTTAAGTTCTATTCCATTGACCCATAGTAGAAGAGAAGTGATTTTGGGTTCTTGGAGGCCTTGATAATTGAGTCTAATCTCCGGCAAATTTCACCAAGCTTATGTTTGATTCAGGCTGATGATTTTCAGTCATAGAATTTCTCAAGGATGATATACTATTTGTTTCAATGCATTAAAAAGTACCTATTATAGACCCTAAAAAAAGAACACCAAGGAATATTGTGGCTAAGCTGCAGAATTACCACACAAAGGAGAAAATCCTGCAAGAAAAAAACAATTTAAATACCAAGGTGCCACAATAAGGGTCACTCAAGATCTGGCTGCCTCCACATTAAAAGATAGAAGGGCCTGGAACCTGATATTCCGTAAGGCAAAAGATCAAGGACTGCAACCAAGAATGAACTACCCAGCTAAGTTTAGCATCTTTTTCCATGGAAGAAGATGGTCATTCAATGAAATAGAGGAATTCTATATGTTTCTAAGAAAAAAACCAGACTCAAACAAAAAATTTGATCTACATCCACAAGACTGAAGAGAAACAGAAAAAGGTACACAGAACCCTTGAGAACTGTAACTCTGTTGTAGGTATATAAAAAGTACTCAAGGATAATTTGATTTTACTGATATAAAAGAAAAAAAGGGGGGGTGTAGTAAAGGGAAGGAGGTTGTTTCAGAAAAAGGGGAAGGGATGATAAAAAGAGGGAAACTACATCCCAGGAAGAGGCATAGAAAATACACCTTATCTGAGGGAACTTAGTGAGGGGGAGAATCATTGTGTGAATCTTACTCTCATCAGGAGAGGTTCAAAGAGTAAATAATTAACATATTTGTTTTTCAGAGAATTTTCTCTCACCTCATTAAAAGGGGGGATAGGAAAAGGTAAAAGACAAAGGAGAATAAGTGAAGGGACTTGGAGGGAGGGGGGAGGGATACTAAAAAAAATGGGAGGGTTGCACGTCACAAGGGGGGTCTGTAAATTAAATATCGGGGAGGGGGATCAGGGGGGTCAAGGGAAAAAGCATAATCTGGGGATAATATGATGGCAGGAAATACAGAATTAGTAATTTTAACTGTAAATGTAAATGGGATGAACGATCCCATCAAATGGAGACGGATAGCAGATTGGATCAAAAATCAGAACCCTACACTATGTTGTCTAACAGGAAACACACTTAAAACAGGGAGACACATACAGAGTAAAGGTAAAAGGTTGGAACAGAGCCTATTATGCTTCAGGTAAAGCGAAAAAAGCAGGGGTAGCTATCCTTATCTCAGATCAAGCAAAAGCAGAAGTAGATCTCTTTAAAAAAGATAAGGAAGGAAACTATATCCTGCTGAAAGGTAGCATAAATAATGAAGCCATATCAATACTAAACATATATGCACCAAGTGGTATAGCATCTAACTTTCTAAAGGAAAAGTTAAGAGAGTTGCAAGAAGAAATAGACAGTAAAACTATAATAGTGGGAGATCTCAACCTTGCACTCTCAGATTTAGACAAATCAAACCACAAAACAAACAAGAAAGAAATTAAAAAAGTAAATAGAACATTAGAAAAACTAGGTATGATAGACCTTTGGAGAAAACTGAATGGCAATAGAAAGGAATATACTTTCTTCTCAGCAGTTCATGGATCCTATACAAAAATAGACCATATATTAGGACACAAAGATCTCAAAATTAAATGTAGGAAGGCAGAAATAGTAAATGCCTTCTTCTCAGACCACAATGCAATAAAAGCTACATTCAGTAAAAAGTTAGGAGTAAATAGACCAAAAAGTAATTGGAAACTGAATAATCTCATCTTAAAAAATGACTGGGTGAAAGAGCAAATTATAGAAACAATTAACAATTTCACCCAAGATAATCACAATGATGAGACATCATACCAAAATCTTTGGGATGCAGCTAAAGCAGTAATAAGGGGAAATTTTATATCTTTAGAGGCTTATTTGAAGAAAATAGAGAAAGAGAAGATTAACAAATTGGGCTTACAACTTAAAAGGCTAGAAAAGACCAAATTATAAACCCCCAACCAAAAATTAAATTTGAAATATAAAAATTAAAAGGAGAAATCAATAATATTGAAAGTAAAAAAAAAACTATTGAATTAATGAATAAAACCAAGAGTTGGTTTTATGAAAAAGCCAATAAAATAGATAAACCTTTGGTAAATTTGATCAAAAAAAAAAGAAAGAGGAAAATCGAATTGATAGTCTTACAAATGAAAAGGGGGATCTTTCCACCAATGAAGAGGAAATTAGAGAAATAATGAGTTACTTTGCCCAACTTCATTCCAATAAATTTGATAACTTAAGTGAAATGGATGACTTCCTCCAAAAATATAGGCTCCCTAGATTAATAGAGGAGGAGATAAATTGCTTAAATAGTCCCATTTCAGAAAAAGAAATAGAACAAGCTATTAATCAACTCCCCAGGAAAAAATCCCCAGGGCCAGATGGATTCACATGTGAATTCTACCAAACATTTAAAGAACAACTAACTCCAATGCTATATAAACTATTTGAAAAAATAGGGGATGAAGGAGTCCTACCAAACTCCTTTTATGACACAGACATGGTACTGATACCTAAACCATGTAGATCGAAAACTGAGAAAGAAAATTATAGACCAATCTCCTTAATGAATATTGATGCTAAAATCTTAAATAAGATATTAGCAAAAAGACTACAGAAAATCATCTCCAGGATAATACACTATGATCAAGTAGGATTTATTCCAGGAATGCAGGGCTGGTTTAATATTAGGAAAATTATTAATATAATTGACCATATTAATAATCAAATTAATAAGAACCATATGATCATCTCAATAGATGCAGAAAAAGCATTTGACAAAATCCAACATCCATTCCTACTAAAAACTCTTGAGAGTATAGGAATAAATGGACTATTCCTTAGAATAATCAGGAGCATATATTTAGGACCTTCAGTAAGCATAATATGCAATAGAAATAAACTGCAACCTTTCCCAGTAAGATCAGGAGTGAAACAAGGTTGCCCACTATCACCATTACTATTCAATATAGTCCTAGAAACGCTATCCTCAGCAATAAGAGCCGAGAAAGAGATTCAAGTTATTAGAGTAGGAAATGAGGAAATCAAACTATCACTTTTTGCAGATGACATGATGGTATACTTAGAGAACCCCAAAGACTCTCTAAAAAGCTACTAGAAATAATTCAAAATTTCAGCAATGTGGCAGGATACAAAATAAATCCACATAAATCCTCGGCATTTTTATATATCACTAACAAAATGCAACAGCAAGAGATACAAAGAGAAATTCCATTCAAAATAACGGTCGATAGTATAAAATATTTGGGAATATATCTACCAAAGGAAAGTCAGGAATTATATGAGCAAAATTACAAAACACTTGCCACAAAAATAAAATCAGATTTAAATAATTGGAAAGACATTCAGTGCTCTTGGATAGGCCGAGCGAATATAATAAAGATGACAATACTCCCCAAACTAATCTATTTATTTAGTGCTATACCAATCAGACTCCCAAGAAACTATTTCAATGGCCTAGAAAAAATAACAACAAAATTCATATGGAAGAATAAAAGGTTGAGAATTGCAAGGGAACTAATGAAAAAAAAAAAAAAAACTCAGAGGAAGGTGGTCTAAGTGTACCTGATCTAAAGCTATATTATATAGCAGCAGTCACCAAAACCATTTGGTATTGGCTAAGAAATAGACTGGTAGATCAGTGGAACAGATTAGATACAAAGGACAAAAAAGGGTACATCTATAGCAATCCAATCTTTGACAAACCCAAAGATACCAACATTAGGGATAAAAATTCATTATTCGGAAAAAACTGTTGGGAAAACTGGAAATTAATATGGCAGAAATTAGATATGGATCCACACTTAACACCATATACCAAGATAAGATCAAAATGGGTCCATGATTTAGGCATAAAGAATGAGATCATAAATAGATTAGAGGAACAGGGAATAGTCTACCTCTCAGACCTGTGGAGGAGGAAGGAATTTATGACCAGAGGAGAATTAGAGATCATTATTGATCACAAAATAGAAGATTTTGATTACATCAAACTAAAAAGTTTCTGTACAAACAATACTAAAGCAAACAAGATTAGAAGGGAAGTAACAAATTGGGAAAATATTTTTAAAAACAAAGGTTATGACAAAGGTCTCATTTCCAAAATATATAGAGAACTGACCCTAATTTATAAGAAACCGAACCATTCTCCAATTGATAAATGGTCAAAGGATATGAACAGACAATTCTCAGAGGAAGAAATTGAAACTATATCCACTCACATGAAAGAGTGTTACAAATCACTACTGATCAGAGAAATGCAAATTGAGACAACTCTGAGATACCACTACACACCTGTCAGATTGGCTAAGATGACAGGAACAAATAACGATGAATGTTGGAGGGGATGTGGGGAAACTGGGACACTAATACATTGCTGGTGGAATTGCGAAAGAATCCAGCCATTCTGGAGAGCAATCTGGAATTATGCCCAAAAAGTTATCAAACTGTGCATACCCTTTGACCCAGCAGCGCTACTACTGGGCTTATATCCCAAAGAAATACTAAAGAGCGGAAAGAGACATATATGTGCCAAAATGTTTGGGGCAGCTCTTTTTGTTGTAGCTAGAAACTGGAAGATGAATGGATGTCCATCTTTTGGAGAATGGTTGGGTAAATTATGGTATATTAAGGTTATGGAATATTATTGCTCTGTAAGAAATGACCAGCAGGAGGAATACAGAGAGGCCTGGAGAGACTTCCATCAACTGATGCTGAGTGAAATGAGCAGAACCAGAAGATCACTATACACTTCAACAACAATACTTTATGAGGATGTATTCTGATGGAAGTGGAAATCTTCAACATAAAGAAAAGCCAACTCACTTCCAGTTGATCAATGATGGACAGAGGTAGCTACACCCAGAGAAGAAACACTGGGAAGTGAATGTAAATTGATAGCACTAATATCTGTCTGCCCAGGTTGCATGTACCTTCGGAATCTAATGTTTATTGTGCAACAAGAAAATGATATTCACACACATGTATTGTATCTAGACTATATTGTAACACATGTAAAATGTATGGGATTGCATGTCATCGGGGGGAGGGAATAGAGGGAGGGGGGGATAATTTGGAAAAATTGAATACAAGGGATAATATTATAAATATATATATATATATATAATAAAAATTTATTAATTTAAAAAAAGTACCTACTATAAACCAAATAAACAAATTTTAGATGAAACATAATCCTGAGCCACAATAGCAGAGTGAAGCTGGAAATCTGGTCCAGAAGCCACATGAAACCAAGTCTCTGAACAGAGTCTAATCAAATGAAACTACTCTCCAGTCAGGATAGATTAGAAAAACTAAAGAAAGGTCAGTTTCACTGGAGTGAAAAGGATGTTCAGTCCAGCTTAGAGTCTGGAAAACACAGTGAGGAGTATTAATTTCAACAGATCAGCAACTGAGACACTCAGTCCTGGTTAAGGATACCAGTGGAGTAACCCTCAGTCCCAGCTAAGAAGAGAAATTATGGGAAATCATGCTTTTCTTAAAGAGAGAAAGAAAAGCTACCTCCTGCAAATACAGAGTGTTCTTGTGCTCAAACCCAGAAGCTTGAAACAGTGCCTCCTTTAGGAGAAGAGCTCAACCATATAAGTTTAAAAAAAACGAGAGAGAGAGAGAGAGAGAGAGAGAGAGAGAGAGAGAGAGAGAGAGAGAGAGAGAGAGAGGAGAGAGGAGAGAGGAGAGAGAGAAGAGAGAGAGAGAGAGAAAGAGAAAGAGAGTGTGGAAATGCAAAAAAAGGAAAGAAAATAAACAAGAAACATAAAAGAATCTTGACCATAGAAAGCTACTATGATGATAGGGAAGAGCAAAGCAACAACTGAAACAAGGGACAAAATAGCCATAGAGGAAATGAAAAGAATGGTATGAATTGGGCTCAAGGCCAAAGAGACTTCTTGTTCTTGCTCATCAAAAAGATAGAGAGGCAAAATAAAGAATGATAAAGAATGAGAGATACAAAGGGAGTTCAACAGTTTGTAAAAGGGAATTCCTTTAAAAATATAATTGTCCAAAGGAAAAAAAGAAAAGAAAAAAGAAAAAAGAAAAAAAATACTGGAAAGTAGAACTAACCAAACGGGAAAAAAGGGATGCAAAAGGTGAAGAAAATCACAAAGTAAAAATTAGAATGGGGTAAATGGAAGGTAACGATTTCAGGAATCAATCAAACTAAAAGGAATGAAAAAATGAAAGAAAATGTAAAATATCTGCAAAGAGACTAGAAGGCCATGATTGAAAAGAGCATTCATGGACAGCATTATCAAAGAAAACTGTCCTGATATTCTAGAAATGGGGAGAATAGTTATTAAAGAATCCATCAATATGGAAAGAGATCCCACAAGGAACACCCCAAGGATGCCAGAAGTATAATCCCAAGGAAAAATACTGCAAGATGCCAGACAAATGTAATTCAAGTAGGAAAGAGCTACAATCAGGATCATCCAGGATTTAGCAGTATATACAGTAAAAGATCTGAGGCCCGAAATACCATATTCCAGAAGACAAAGAACCTGGGGCTACAAGGAAGAATTAATTACTCAGTGAGTCTGAGTATTATCTTTGAGGGTAGGTGAAAGTTCTTCAAAGAATAGACTTCCTAGTGAAATAATTTTTATTGAAAAAAGCAGAATTAACAGTATTTAAAATTCAAACATAGGACTCAAAAGAAACCTAGAAAGGTAAACAGGGAAAAATACATTTAAATTTTATCCCTACATAGGAAAGTGATATTTGTAACTCTTGAGTGCTACATATATTATTGAAGCAGAGGTGAGGGAACAGAAGGTGTACTTTTGAATGGACTCTGATGTGATGATATTAAAAGAAAGAATACATTAAGGGGTAGGAAAAGGATTACTGGGAGAAGAGGACTAGGTAAAATGTGACAAATTAGATTACATGAAGATGCACAAAAGACCTATAAACATTCAAAGGAAACAGGGGGGGGTTTAGCATATTCTAAGAGTGTATTTAATCAGTTTTGGTTCAAAGAGGGAATAACTTAGTCATTGAGTTGAATATAGAAATCGATATTACCCCTAAAGAAATAGGAGGAGAAAGGCGAAAGGGAAAAGAGGGACTTGATAGAAGGGAGGGCAGGTAGGGGGTGGGGTGGATTCATAAAACACTAGTACATATGGAAAAAGAGAACAAAAGTATATACAAGGAAAAATAGGATGGAGGAAATACTGAGCTGATAATCATAACTCTAACTGTGAATGGGATGAACTCTGCCATAAAATGTAAGTGAATAGCTGAGTAGATTAAAAAACAGAATCCTACAATGTGTTGTTTACAAGAAACACATTTGACACAGAGCTACAGAGTAAAATGGAGCAAAATTTATTATGCTTCAACTGGAGTAATAAAACTGGAGTAATCATCCTGATTTCAGATAAAGCAAAAATAAATAGGAATTTATTTAAAAGAGATGAAGAAGGAAAGTACATCTTGTTAAACGATACCATAAACAATGAAGTAGGAATAATTTTAAATCTATATGCATAAAATTCTAGAACATTCAATTTCTTAGAGAAGATATTAAGCCAGTTACAAAAATAAACTAAAAAACGATTCTACTGGGGGACCTTAACCTTCCCCTCACTGAATCAGACAAAGCTAATCACAAAATAAAACAAATCAGGGAAGTTAATGAGGGAAGAATCTTAGAAAACCTAGATATGATAGACCTCTGGAGAAAACTGAATAGGGACATAAAGGAATAGATCTTTTTCTTGGCAATATATAGCACCTACACAAAAATTGACCATGGGGGGAAAAAAAGCTCACAATCAAATGCAGAAAGGCAGAAATGATAAATGCTTCCTTTTCAGACCATGAGGCAATAAAAATTATATTCAATAAAAGGTCAGGAAAAGATAGACTAAAATCCAATTGGAAAGTAAATAATCTAATTCTAAATAGTGTGTCAAACAACAATTCACAGACAGAATCCATAATTTATTCCAAGAGAATGACAATGAGAAAATGTACCAAAACCTATGGGATGCAGCCAAAGCAGTTCTTAGGGGAAATGTTATATATATACCTACATTATAACACACACATATATGCATATATATGTATGTATATGTATATGTGTGTATGTATATATGTATGTATATATACATATATATGTGTGTATATATATATATATATATATATACATATATATATATATATATATACACATATATGTGTGTGTGTGTGTATACACACAGTTAACATGAATAAAATAGAGAAAGGGATCAATGGATTGGGCATGTAACTAAAAAAAAAGCTAGCAAAAGAACAAATTAAAAACGTCCCTTTAAATACCAAATAAGAAATTCTGAAATTCAAAAGAAGGAATAATAAAATTTAAAGAAAACTATTGAATTAATGAAACTAAGTTGGTTTTAAGAAAACAAATGAACAAAATGGGTGAACCTTTGGTGAATTTGATTAGAAAAAAGGAAAGAAGAAAATCAAATTATCAGCATCAAAAATGAAAAGAATAAACTTACCACCAATGAAAAATATATTAAAGAAATAATTAGGAACTATTTTACCCAAATGTATGCCAGCAACTCTGGATATCTTAACAGAAATAGATGAATATTACAACAACAGTATACATTGCTCAATTTAACAGTAGAGAAATTAAGTAACTTAAATAGTCCTATTTTAGATAAAGAAATTGAACAAGGCATCAATGATCTCCCTAAAAAAAAAATTAAAAAAACCTCCACAGTTAGATGGATTCCCAAGTAAATTCTACCAAATATTTAAAGAACAATTAATTCCAATACTGTGTAAACTTTTTGGGAAAAAAGGCTAAGAAGTTCTGTCAAATTCCTTCAGTGACACAAATATGGAAATAATAAGCTAAACTAGGATGAGTCAAAACAGAAAATTACACATTGATCTCCCTAGTGAATATAATATCTTAAATAAAATATTAGCAAAGAGATTATAGCAAAACTTCAGCAGTGTGGGGAGCAAGTATGAAGTAAGGAAATGCTGAAGAACTTACAGCAATGTTAAATTCCTTTTCTGTATTCTATCTTCTCTAGGTCTCTGTGACCTGCATAGGTATGTTCAATGTTTAGGCTACTAATTGCTTAGATTTTTTTTAATGACATTTATTGTCTGTCCAGGCTATCGATGTTTATTTAGGCTACTAATTGTTTAGTTTTTGAGATATATGATGACATTCAATTAACTGGTGGGGAAGGAGGGGGGCACCTATCTCTTGATGTTCCCCAAACCCATGATGTAATCCTTTTGCAATTAATCCTATAAAAACTGTATATGTTCCCTTAGTCCTTTAGCCCTTCTACCTTGAGCTTGCTTTCTTTCCCTCCTCACAGTGGAATTGCTCATTCTCATGAGAATTTGTTAAATAAACAACTTTTCTGCTTTTTACTTTGAGAGGTCTCTGAGAAGTCATTTTTGGATAGGATTTTCTATCCGTCACAGTTTGGGGGCTCAGTCCGGGATGAGTCTTTGGGGGAGATGGCTGCACATCCCAAACGGAGATAGGCGTGCCCATGGATAGTTTTTTTCCCGTGTTCTCTGGCTCTGAGTGTGTAGCCTCCCTCCCTCTCTGAGAAAAGACCGGAGGCGGAGATACTCAGTGAAAAGCAGAATTGAAGATAAAAAGGAGAAATAGAGTCCTGAGGAGCCGGCGGTGGTCTAAGCAAACACGTGTTTCTCCAGGTGAGCTTAGAAATCTGGGGGTCTATTGGCTGGGTCAAGGGAGACCCGAGGGATTAGCCCTCCTCAAAATTGCTTTGTTCGGACTGTTTCTCTGACCCCAAGGGAAGGATTTCCTAAGATGATTCTCTCTGGAGTGACCACTGCAGCAAGACAATTGGTCTTTGCTGACAATTTGGTTTGAGACCAAGTTGGGAAAATGGGATAGAAGCAGTCAAAAGAATTTGTCAGGACGGTAGCTAGGTATTAAAAGAAATGTAAAAGATGAAAATAAGAGCTCTACTTGTGTCTGTGTATGTATGTTTGTGCTTTATATTGTTTTTATCCCGTGTTAAAAGTTAGCAAGTTCATAAAAGATAAAGTGTTCAGCCTCTGTGTTGCAGGCTTAGAGAAATAAAATAGCAGGCTGAATTGCTGGGAGTTGGGATTCAGTCAGAGTAGTAATTCTTTCAGAGTGGCTCAGAATGCATTGGTCTTAAATCATGCAATATCTAGGCATTCTCTGGGAAGGCAGAGAGATGCACTAAATGGGCTTGGAAGTTTAGAGAAACTCCGTTTGGATTCTGGGAGGGAAGAATGTTCAAGGTGAAACATTCTCTCCAGGGGCAGGGGTCCTGGGAAAAGCCCCTAGTCTGTTTGGCTGATTTAAAAGCCCTGTTAAGTTGTAAGAATAATGTTAAGAAGTTTGGAAATTGATTATTTGAAAATTTGTTCATGATTTTAAATCTTTTTAATCTGATGTACTAATTTGTAAGTAAATGGAACTTGGCTATTTTAAACTGGTGGGAGAGTTTTCTCTGAAAAGCAGATTTTCAAAGTCCGCTAAAGAGGAGTAATGGCAATACAATCTTATCTGCTTAATACTACCTGGGAAGCTTCTTACTAGTGGCCTTGAAGCAGAAGAAGGCAGAAGAAAAAAAAAGAAAGAAAAGAAAAACTATTTGGTTTGCTTCTGAAACATTGGGTAATTTGTTATCATTATGGGTTATGAATCTTGAAGTTTAAATTAAAAAAAAAAGGTGATTAAAGAAAAGGGACAAAAGAGATTGATTTACAAAAGTAATTAATAGTTTAAATGAAGCATCTAGTCAGAAGAGTTATTAGTTTGGAAGTGTTTAAAGTATGTCGAAGAAGGTTTAAGTAAGTAAGCATTGGGAGGAGAGAGACAGAGATGGGACAGGAGAAGGAAGGTGATTTAAGAAGATTGATTAGTTGGAGCAAATGATTTCAAGAAGAAATCAGTGGGGAAAAGAAGGAACTTGTTGGAAAGGGAGTCATGGAGAGATGACTGTGAGACGGGATGTATTTTTGCAGGAGGAGAACAGCAGTGGAAAGCTGCAGCCATTTTTGGCTGAAGAAAGCAAACTGATCTGGTTACTCATACAACATGTTAATTGAGTGAATATTTGTTTGTAAAATACATAATGGCTTTGTGTTTAATGAATACGATCAAAAATGTGATATATAATCTGAAAGGGCTATTTTAAAAAAGAGTTTAATTGATGTTTTTAAAAACTTTTCAGATTCTTTTCTGTGAAAATAGAGTTTTAATTCACTATATTGATGTCAATTATTTAGAGGGACTCCAAGGATAGTAGTTTTTGCCTTTGTCCTTTTGAAAATGTTTTTGTTATGGACAATATGTAGTTTATGATTTTTCTGTGTATTTGGTATTTAAAAAAAGCAAAATGATTGATATAATATTCAATTTATGGAACATCCACTTGAGTATGTAAGAATTGTGTGATCATTCTGGAATTAATTTCTTATTGTTAAAAGTCTTACAATATGTAGATGATCTTCTTGTGGCAGGGAAGAAAAAGAGTGGCCTTGTCCAAGTTACTATCAGTTTGTTAAGTTATTTAAGAGCACAGGATCTGAGAATTTCTTAAGAAACATTGTAATTTGTGAAATGTGAGGTAAAATATTTAGGTCATTGTATGAATGAAGGGAAAAAAGAAATTAGATCCTGAAATTACTTGAGGGAAAGAATGGAAACAGTAAAGGAAAGGGATTGGCACACAGGGCATTGGTCACTGAAATTTTGACTAATCTTATATTGCCTAAGAATATTGCAGTGATTCATGTGCAGGGGCACCAAGGAGGACATTCATTTGAGATAAGGAGAAACTGCTTTGCAGATGAGGAGGCAAAACGGCCTGGAGAAGAGGAATCTGTAAGTACAGAGGAGATGATGGTGCTAATTCTGGCATTTCTGCCTCCAATGCTTCCACCTTCCTTTATCGCAGAAGGGAAGCAGGAAACCCAAAGGCTTGGCGCTCAGGAGGATAAAGAGGGCACTGGCTCCTCCCTGACGGCAGAGAGGTACCGATCACAGCAGGTATGAGACATGTACTCCGAACATTTACATCAGGGCAGTCATTGGGGTTTTCAAGGCCTGTGTGATATAGTGCTAAGTTTGTGGCACTGGTTTGTACATAATAGCAGGCAATTGGTCAGTGGGTGTCCTGTTTGTCAGAGTATGAATAGGGCGGCCCAATGACAAGTCCAAAAAGGAGGAAGGCCCCCTAGTATCAGGCCTTTCCAAAAGCATACAGGTGGACTTTACCAAGCTGCCATCAGTGGGGTGTCTCAGATATCTGCTGGTCGTAGTGGACCATCTGACCTCATGGGTGGAGGCCTTTCCCCTTACATGGGCAACTGCCTCAGCAGTTTGTAAAAGTACTCCTTGAGCATATCATTCCGGGGTATAGGATGGTGGAGCAGGTAGATTCAGACCAAGGCACACATTTCATGACTAAGATCCTCCAATCTGTGGCCCAATCATGGGACTTATATACCCCATGGCATCTGCCCTCATCAGGTAAAGTGGAAAGGATGGATAAGGAAATTAAACAGCAACTGACTAAATTGGAGTTAGAGACACAATTGCCCTGGACCAGGTACCTTCCCCTTGCCTTATTAAGAATTAGAACAAAACCCCGAAGGGATGTGGGATTATCACCTTATGAGTTATTGTATGGTCACCCTTATCTAAAAGGGATTCAAAATTCCTCCTTGGATGCAATGTTTGAGACCAAGGATTTGTTTTTAGGAAAATATGTCATGTCTTTATTGCAACATCTAAAAACTTTACACCTAAAAGGGCTTATTGTTCAGACTCCTCCCTTAGGATTCACAGTGCATAAGTTCCAGCTTGGAGACCAGCGTCCTGGTTCAGACATGGAAGGAGGACAAGCTGACCCTGAGCTGGAAAGGACCGTTCCAGATCCTGTTGACTTCAGATACAGCAACACGCACCAAAAAGATAGGTTGGGCACATCACATTCGAGTCAAAGGTCCCATGGATTTGCTAAAGAAGTGAGCAGTAGAGACTGATCCAGGAACATTAAAAGTGCAGCTGAGCAAAGACTGATTAATTGTGCATGTAAAATCTTTTTGACTTGTCTCATTTGGGGAACTGTCTTGGAACTTTTCTTGTTTGTACTAGATATTACAATTTATTGAACTGTATTGTTAGGAATTAAGGGTATTATATACTAGTAAGGAGAATTGGGTATGAACCAAACCCAAAGGGTTGGAGACTGTGCCTTGTATATGCATATATGCTTTTATGTGGGTACACCCTTTGTATTGGTACCTCGAGAGCTGTGTAGTAAAAGCATCACTGGACCCTGACTAGTACAGTTTAGGGAGATATTGCCTACATCAGACTGGTACAGGGCCATGGATGGGAGAAAGTAAGTGTACATGGACATTTACTTGCAGGTCAGAGAAGGGAGCTATCATAGACTACAGTAGGTATGTGAATAGATGGAATCAAACTAGTATAACTTGTTATGATGGATCAGTAATTCGCTGTATCCAAAGTTCTAATAGCTGGTGGTCTTGATTTGATGGTAGCTGGTGAAAACAACTTTTATGGTATGGACTAATTGCTATCAGTGATATTATATTGTTACCATTATGTTTACCCTGTATGATTACACTAATAACCAAAATAGTCCACCGATCTCTTTCAAAATTATTGCATCCAGAGGATGCTGTTAAAATGATGATTCTCCAGAAAAGAGGCTGGAGAGTGTTGGAAGGGGATAAATCTGATAGTGAACTTGATAAACAATGTATGAGCTTGTTAACTGACTTTGAGCAATGTGTAAGTTCTTAATAGAGCATGTGATAAAAATCACTTACATATTAGGAGTGGGGAGCTGTGGGGAGCAAGTATGAAGTAAGGATATTGTGAAGAACTTACAGCAATGTTAAATTCAATGTTTAGGCTACTAATTGCTTAGATTTTTTTATGACATTTATGTCTGTCCAGGCTATCGATGTTTATTTAGGCTACTAATTGTTTAGTTTTTGAGATATATGATGACATTCAATTAACTGGTGGGGAAGGAGGGGGGCACCTATCTCTTAATGTTCCCCAAACCCATGATGTAATCCTTTTGCAATTAATCCTATAAAAACTGTATATGTTCCCTTAGTCCTTTAGCCTTTCTACCTTGAGCTTGCTTTCTTTCCCTACTCACGGTGGAATTGCTCATTCTCATGAGAATTTGTTAAATAACTTCTGCTTTTTACTTTGAGAGGTCTCTGAGAAGTCATTTTTGGATAGGATTTTCAATCCTCACAGATAATACATTATGAGTAAGTGGGATTTATACCAGGAATGCAGGCCTGATTCAATATCAGGAAAACTATAGCTATATTCCATCATATCAATAACAAAAGCAACAGAAATCATATGATAATTTCAGTAGATACATTAAAAGCTTTTGACAAAATACAGTACCTATTCCTACTAAAAACAGAGAATCGGGATAAAGGGAATTTTTTTGAAAATATAAGCATTATCTATCTAAAACCAACAGACAGCATCATTTGCAATGGAGAGAACCTGGACACATTCCCAATAAGATCAGTGGGGAAACAAGAATGCCTCTTATCACCATTATGATTCAGTATTGCACTAGAAATATTGGCTTTAGCAGTAAGAAAAGAAAAATGAAAGGAATTAGAATAGGCAATAAGGAGACTACAAATCCTTGCAGATGACATGATATACTAGAATACTAGAAAATTATCCAAAAACTTCCTTGAAATAACAGTTTTACAAAGTTGCAGTGTATAAAATAAACCTGCACAAACCATCAGCATTTCTATATATTACTGACTAATTACAGCATCAAGAGATAAATTTCATTTAAAGTAATTGTAGACAAAATAATTGGGAGGGTTATAGGTAATGTCTAAGAGGTCAGTTAATTTGGTAATTTTGAGATTCCTAGTAACTTTGGAGGAGCAGTTACATTGAATAAGAAATAAATTGAATAATTTGAAGTCAGGTTAGAGGGGCTTAACCTGAGATTGAGAAGAGAAGAAGCAGAGCTGATGAGCATAGATGGCTTTTTCCATAACTTGAGAAAGGGCTTTAAAAAGGTGACAGCTTTAGAAGTAATCTGATCAATGAGGGCTTTTAAAAGATGGGGTAACATAGCGATGTTTGCAAAAAGGGAATATAGATTTGGAAATAGTGGAAATGATACATGATAGAGGATGAAATCTTTTGAAGAAGAAAAGTAGATCAAGTAGATCATTGTAAAGTGATAGCTCTTGTTAAGGAGATGGACTTGCCTTTTGACCCAAAATAGAAAAGGAGAGAGTGGAAGATATCTGAGTTATGTGAGATAAAAATAGGAGAAAAGGAAACTTTTAGTGAATAACCTGTTTTTTTTTTTTTTTTGTTTGTTTGTTTTTTTCAGCGAAAAAAAAAAAAACTCTGCTGTTCATCAGCAGAGAGGGTAAGTTCAGGGGATGCAATAGAACACTTGGGGAGAAAAAACAAAGTTCATTATGACTGGATATGAGAATGAATAAACAAGGTAAGATTAGATTGATTGCTTTGCCATTGGCCCTAAGGATTCTTTATCCTTCAGGACAGTCTTTCAAAATCTGTGATCTCATTAGAGATTTAGTAACAATTTCTAAAATCTCTGTGATCCTGGGTCTTAGCATCTTTGTGCTCCATTATTTGCTCCATTATTTTCTGGAGCTAAGATTTTCAGTACCTTAAGAATCACTTGGGATATATCAAATACATAATTACATTCAAAGTAGACACTTTGTTTACCAACTTCTAACCAAATGTGTTGGGGTCCTCAGCTAGTGCAGAACTGCTGACACCAGTGGTCTGAGCACTTACCCACAGTTATTGTCGCCTCTACAAACTTTGGATGTTTCCGGATATTACAGAGTAGACAGACACCATTTATGCATTTAGAGAAGCTTTATTGAGTGGTTACATTATCTTACCTCTCCTTCCTCTCCTCTCTTTCCCTCTGCTGTCCTGTTCTTATACCCCTTTCATCTGCCCTTGCCAACGTGCCCCAGCAACAAGTATGTGTATAGCTTATTGTATCCAGGAGCCCAACTCCTGAGACGGTGGGAGCTATCTCGATTTGGTATGTGATCAATGCCTGTCCTGATGTGTCTACAGGGTATATCCCGGATGTGTAGTCAGCCAAGCAGAACATACACCTGAGGCCTCAACATCCATTCCCAAGAGAGTGCTGACCAAAAGCCACAGATCACAGACCACAGACCACAAG
Source organism: Sminthopsis crassicaudata (assembly GCF_048593235.1). Taxonomy (NCBI): domain Eukaryota; kingdom Metazoa; phylum Chordata; class Mammalia; order Dasyuromorphia; family Dasyuridae; genus Sminthopsis; species Sminthopsis crassicaudata. The sequence goes on along the minus strand of NC_133621.1, from coordinate 270,310,792 downwards.
GGCCAGATTTGAACAAGACTTGTTTTTGCACAGAATTTTTGCTTACACAAATGAGGAATTGTGTGCAAGGTACACAATGAAAGGTCACAAAATTAATGCAGACTCTTGTTATTCTGTTCTCTAGCACTCTTGTGGCTATGTTCCCTAGCACGCAGGTGTTACTATTACTCCTCTTTCTCTTAGGATACTTAGTAAATCTACTTCCTGATCTTAAGTAGGCTGATTTTATAGACTTGTAACACTAGTTATCCTGATGTCCACTGCTTGCAAACAAAATGTCTTTCATTTTAGCCCTCCCCTAGAGTTTTCTATTACTCTTAAGAAGATTTGTAAGAAGATCGGAGCCAAGATGGCAGAGAATATACACGTGAATTTCTAAGCTCCCTACTACACTCAATACCAATTAGCTAACTCAGCCTCCAAAATAATGCTGGATAAAAAAATCACAAAGATTAAAAGCACAACTTACCAGCCGAAGAGAATCTGGAGTTTTGTCAGAAAAGGTTGGTCCAGAGGAGAGGAAAAAAAAAAAAAAAAGGACCAGCACAGAGAGTGTTAGACTAAAGGCTAGCACATTGTGCCAAACGGGCTGGGAAAACTTATGGGGTTAGAATAGATACTGAGACAGAAGTCTCTAGCCTAGGCTAATAGCTCTACTGTGCTTGTAAAATAGCAGATCAGAAGAGAAATGAAAGCAACTTAAAAAAACAAACAAACAAACAAAAAAAGGCCCAAACCCCATACCAGAAGTGACCAACACTGATCTGGCAAAGCTGTGCGCCATATGCTTCTCCTTGAGGCAGTTGAGAACTTGCACAGCGGGGCAGCCTCTAATCTACACAGTTCGGGGCTCAGCCTGAGGGGGCAGAACTATCACAGCAGTGAAACTCCTGCAGCAATGACACTGCTTCCCCAGCAGAAACTTCCGGTCTGTGTTGCTGGTCAGCTGCTAATATCCACAGACCCTTCCCAGGCTTTGGCCTGGGGTTGTGACTATTTCACTGTTCAGTCTGTAGCCTCAGGGCAGCCGCTAGGCCATACAGCAGGGCTCTTCACTGGGCACTCCTCAAAGCACAGCCATGTTAACCACCTCAGAGTCATTTCCAGAGGGGGAGGGCAGGGGGAAAATCTCCCCCAGAGCTCTCTCTTAGCCTGGGCACAAAATTGCTGTAATCCACGCTATTTCTGTTCTACAAGGAAGCTAGTAAATTTCCTACCCAAAGGGAAGACCCCACAGAGTTTTAACAATGAGTAAGAAATTGAAGAGAATGATTGACACCTTCTATACAGAGTAAGAGCGGGTATCCAACCCCAAGAAAGCTAACAGCAGACAGTCTCCAGATAATACCCTAAAGGGGAACAATACCTGCCCCCCATCACTTAACTCTCTCCTAGAAGAGACTATTAAAACATTAAGAGAATTAGGAGACTGGGGAAAGGAAAGAAAAGCTATGATAGAGAGCAACAATATCCTGAAATTTGAGTTGGAAAAGATAAAGAAATCACAGGAAGTGCATGGGAATAAAATTTGTGAATTGGAAAAGGTTAAAAAATCACGGGAAAGTAGGATTTCTGAATTGGAAAAGATAAAAATTTGTAGGATTTGTGAATTGGAAAAAGAAAATAACTCACTAAAAAAAATAGTTAAAGAGAAAAAAAATTCCACAAAGCAAAATAATTCATTTCAAAACTCAATTCGACATCTAAGAGTTGGTTTTAAGAAAAAGCCAATAAAATAGATAAAACTTTGGTAAATCTGATCAGAAAAAGGAAAGAGGAAAATCAAATTGTTCATCATAAAAATGAAAAGGAGGATCTTTCCACAAATGAAGAGGTAATTTGAAAAATAATGAGTTACTTTGCCCAACTTTATGCCAATAAATTTGATAACTGAAGTGAAATGGATGACTACTCCAAAATACAGGCTTGCTAGATTAACAGAGGAGGAAATAAATTGCTTAAATAGTCCCATTTCAGAAAAAGAAATAGAACAAGCTATTAATCAACTCCCCAGTTAAAAATCCCCAGGACCAGATGGATTTACATGTGAATTCTACTAAACATTTAAAGAACCATTAGCCCCAATGGTATATAAACTATTTGAAAAAATAGGGGATGAAGGAGTCCTACCAAACTCCCTTTATGACACAGAAATAATACTGATACCTAAACAAGGTAGGTTGAAAACAGAGAAAGAAAACTATAGACCAATCTCCCTTTATTCTTTTTTTATAGTTATAAATTTTTTGACAGTATATATGAATGAGTAATATTTTTTTTATAACATTATCCCTTGTACTCATTTTTCCAAATTATCGCCTCCCTCCTTCTACTCCCTCCCCTAGATGACAGGAAATCCCATACATTTTACATGTGTTACAGTATAACCTAGATACAATATATGTGTGTAAATCCAATTTTCTTATTGCGTGTTAAGTATTAGATTCCGAAGGTATAAGTAACCTAGGTAGATAGACAGTAGTGCTAACAATTTACATTCACTTCCCAGTGTTCCTTCTCTGGCTGTAGTTGTTTCTGTCCATCATTGATCAACTGGAAGTGAGTTGGATCTTCTTTATGTTGAAGATATCAAATTACATCAGAATACATCTTCATACAGCATTGAAGTGTACAGCGATCTTCGGGTTCTATTCATTTCACTCAGCATCATTCATGTAAGTCTGTCCAAACCTCTCTGTATTCATCCTGCTGGTCATTTCTTACAGAGCAATAATATTCTATAACATTCATATACCATAATTTACCCAACCATTCTCCAACTGACGGACATCCATTCATTTATCAGTTTCTAGCCACTACGAAAAAGAGCTGCCACAAACATTTTGGCACATAAAGGTGCCTTTCCCCTCTTTAGTATTTCTTTGGGATATAAGCCCAATAGCAGCACTGCTGGGTCAAAGGGTATGCACATTTTGATAAATTTTTGGGCATAATTCCAAATTGCTCTCCAGAATGGTTAGATTCTTTCAAAACTCCACCAACAATGTATTAGTGTCCCAGTTTTCCCACATCCCCTCCAATATTCATCATTATTTGTTCCTGTCATCTTAGCCAATCTGACAGGAGTGTAGTGGTATCTCAGAGTTGTCTTAATTTGCATTTCTCTGATCAGTAGTGATTTGGAACACTCTTCCATATGAGTGGATATAATTTCAATTTCTTCATCTGAGAATTGTCTGTTCATATCCTTTGACCATTAATCAATTGGATAATGGTTTGATTTCTTATAAATTAGGGTCAGTTCTCTATATATTTTGGAAATGAGACCTTTATCAGAACCTTTAACTGTAAAAATAGTTTCCCAATTTGTTACTTCCCTTCTAACCTTGTTTGCATTAGTATTGTTTGTACAGAAACTTTTTAGGTGATGTAATCAAAATCTTCTCTTTTGTGATCAATAATGATCTCTAGTTCTCCTCTGGTCATAAATTCCTTCCTCCTCCACAGGTCTGAGAGGTAGACTATCCTCTATTCCTCTAATCTATTTATTATCTCACTCTTTATGCCTAAATCATGGATCCATTTTGATCTTATCTTGGTATATGGTGTTAAGTGTGGATCCATATCTAATTTCTGCCATACTAATTTCCAGTTTGCCCAACAGTTTTTTTTTTTTTTCAAATAAGGAATTTTTATCCCTAATGTTGGTATCTTTGGGTTTGTCAAGGACTAGATTGCTATAGATGTACCCTTTTTTGTCCTTTGTATCTAATCTGTTCCACTGATCGACTGGTCTATTTTTTAGCCAATACCAAATGGTTTTGGTGACTGCTGTTATATAATATACCTTTAGATCAGGTACACCTAGACCACCTTCATCTGACTTTTTTCATTAGTTCCCTTGCAATTCTCGACCTTTTATTCTTCCATATGAATTTTGTTGTTATTTTTTCTAGGTCATTAAAATAGTTTCTTGGGAGTCTGGTTGGTATAGCATCAAATAAATAGATTAGTTTGGGGAGTATTGTCATCTTTATTATATTTGATCGGCCTATCCAAGAGCATTGAATGTCTTTCCAATTATTTAAATCTGACTTTATTTTTGTGGCAAGTGTTTCGTAATTTTGCTCATATAATTCCTGACTTTTCTTTGGTAGATATATTCCCAAATATTTTATACTCTTAACATTTGTTTGGAATGGAATTCCTCTTTGTATCTCTTGCTGTTGCATTTTGTTGGTGATATATAATATTGCTGAGGATTTATGTGGATTTATTTTGTATCCTGCCACTTTGGTAAAATTCTGAATTATTTCTAATAGCTTTTTAGCAGAGTCTTTGGGGTTCTCTAAGTATACCATCATGTCATCTGCAAAGAGTGATAGTTTGATTTCCTCATTTCCTACTCTAATTCCTTGAATCTCTTTCTCGGCTCTTATTGCCGAGGCTAGCATTTCTAGTACTATATTGAATAGTAATGGTGATAGTGGGCAACCTTGTTTCAATCCTGATCTTACTGGGAAAGGTTCCAGTTTAACTCCATTGCATATTATGCTTACAGATGGTCGTAAATATATGTTCCCGATTATTCTAAGGAATAGTCCATTTATTCCTATACTCTCAAGCATTTTTAGTAGGAATGGATGTTGGATTTTGTCAAATGCTTTTTCTGCATCCACTGAAATGATCATGTGGTTTTTATTAATTTGATTATTAATATGGTCAATTATACTAATAGTTTTCCTAATATTAAGCCAGCCCTGCATTCCTGGTATAATTCCTACTTGATCATAGTGTATTATCCTGGGGATGATTTTCTGAATTCTTTTTGCTAATATCTTATTTAAGATTTTAGCATCAATATTCATTAAGGAAATTAGTCTATAGTTTTCTTTCTCAGTTTTCAATTTACCTGGTTTAGGTATCAGTACCATGTCTGTGTCATAAAAGGAGTTTGGTAGGACTCCTTCATCCCCTATTTTTTCAAATAGTTTATATAACATTGGGGCTAATTGCTCTTTAAATGTTTGGTAGAAATCACATGTAAATCCATCTGGTCCTGGGGATTTTTAACTGGGGAGTTGATTAATAGCTTGTTGTATTTCTTTTTCTGAAATGGGACTATTTAAGTAATTTATCTCCTCCTCCGTTAATCTAGGAAGCCTATATTTTTAGAGGAAGTCATCCATTTCACTTAAGTTATCAAATTTATTGGCATAAAGTTAGGCAAAGTAATTCCTTATTATTTCTCTAATTTCCTCTTCATTGGTGGAAAGATCCCCCTTTTCATTTGTAAGACTAACAATTTGATTTTCCTCTTTCCTTTTTCTGATTAGATTTACCAAAGGTTTATTTATTTTATTGGCTTTTTCATAAAACCAACTCTTGGTTTTATTTATTAATTCAATAATTTTTTTTACTTTCAATATTATTGATTTCTCCTTTTAATTTTTGTATTTCAATTTTGATTTTTGTTTGAGGGTTTTAATTTGGTCTTTCTCCAGTTTTTTAAGTTGCAGGCCCAATTCATTAATCTTCTCTTTCTCTATTTTGTTCAAATAAGCCTCTAGATATATAAAATTTCCCTGAATTACCACTTTAGCTGCATCCCACAAATTTTGGTATGATGTCTCATCGTTGTCATTATCTTGGGTAAAATTATTAATTGTTTCTATAATTTGATGTTTCACCCAGTCATTCTTTAAGATGAGATTGTTCATTTTCCAATTACTTTTTGTTCTATTTACCCCTAACTTTTTGCTGAATGTAGTTTTTATTGCATTGTGATCTGAGAAGAAGGCATTTACTCTTTCTGCCTTCCTGTATTTAATTTTGAGATCTTTATGTCCCAACATATGGTCAATTTTTGTATAGGTTCCATGAATTGCTGAGAAGAAAGTATATTCCTTTCTATCACCATTCAGTTTTCTCCAAAGGTCTATCATATCTAGTTTTTCTCATGTTCTATTCACTTTTTTAATTTCTTTCTTATTTGTTTTGTGGTTTGATTTGTCTAAATCTTAGAGTGCCAGTTTGAGATCTCCCACTATTATAGTTTTACTGGCTATTTCTTCTTGCAACTCTCTTAACTTTTCCTTTAGAAAGTTAGATGCTATACTACTTGGTGCATATATGTTTAGTATTGGTATGTCTTCATTGTTTATGCTACCTTTTAGCAGGATATAGTTTCCTTCCTTATCTCTTTTAATTAGATTAGCTTCTGCTTTTGCTTGCTGAGATAAGGAGGGCAAAGCCTGCTTTTTTGGCTTTACCTGAAGCATAATAGATTCTGCTCCAACCTTTTACCTTTACTCTGTATGTATCTCTCTGGGTAAAATATGAATGTTGAATGTTAAATGTTATAGAATATTATTCCTCTGTAAGAAATGGCCAGCAGGATGAATACAGAGAGGTTTGGACAGACTTACATGAATGATGCTGAGTGAAATGAGCAGAATCAGAAGATCACTATACACTTCAACAACAATACTGTATGAAGATGTATTCTGTTGGAAGTGGATATCTTCAAGATAAAGTAGATCCAACTCACTTCCAGTTGATCAATGATGGACAGAAACTGCTACACCCAGAGAAGGAACAGTGGGAATTGAATGTAAAACGTTTGCACTATTTTATTTCTACACAGGTTACTTATACCTTCAGAATCCAATTCTTACTGAGCAACAAGAAATTTGGTTTTGCACACATATATTGTATTAAGGATATATTGTAACACATTTAACAAGTATGGGATAGCCCGTCATCTAGGGAAGGGAGTAGAGGGAGGGAGGGGAAAATTTAGAAAAGTGTATAGAAGGAATAATCGTGTAAAAAATATTAATTACCCATGCCTATGTACTGTAAAAAATAAATTATAGTTATAAAATGAATAAAAGAAGATTTGTAGGGGGTTTCCAGATTCTTTGAAAATTGCTTTGATCCCCACAGATGGTATTCCCTCCATTGTATAGACAAGTTTCCTGTACTTCATTTGATTTGGTTATAATTATTTGGATCAATTTTTACAAAGAAATATTTACTTCAAAATTATAACAAAAAATATACACATTTACTCCAGAACATGTGGGTAGACTCGTCTTTCTTTTATACCCCCTCAGACCATTGCAAAGGGAAGAAGATTAGGTTCATCATTTACATAATTTCTTACAAGGCACAATTCCAAGTCCAAATATAAACTCCACATTTGATTTGAGCACGAGGCATGTGGTTTTTTGGACTTTTCTGACTTTTCTGTTGGGCTAGCTGGCTGGCTTTAATATCCCATATTTCTTATGGTTTAAAATCCTAACTCCTTTGGGGATTCGATCACTTTGGGGATTCGATCCTTTGGGGATTCGATCATTCGCCATTTGTCAGAGCCACAGGGTAAAAAGAGAGAAAGAGGGTGTCCCATCTCAGCTTATAGTGCCCACATATGGGTGAACTGTGTGCAGTCTTCACTCTTTGTGAGTATTTTTTTTTTCCAAAGGGGCATCCTCTTCCAGTTTTGCAGCCAAACATGGAGATGCAATGCCCCCAAAATTCACCTATCATCTTACACTATTGAATTTCTAATACCATGTTTGGAAGCCTACCATACTCCAATCTCTATTATTATTATCAGTATTTCTAGGCCTTATGAATTGTTTTTATACCTAATGATGGTAACAGTTGAAATTCTAGGAAGATGACTTGCCCTAATTGTTCTATCCCCAATCTATGGGAGGTGCTGTGCAGTCCTAGGCAAGGTTATTGGATTGTGCCACACAGTCTTGACTTGGGACAATACTTTCTAAGCTCTTATCTGCCTCAGGTAGTCTTGTAAGCAGATTGTAGTTGTTTTTTTAGCTCTGGAGTTTTAGTCAATTGCCTGTCATTCCTTTCTTCCTGCTTCCCAGGAAGTCCACTTATGTTTCCTGTGACAAAAATTTTTGATGAATTGTCTTTACAAAGACTGTATGCTATAAGCTGGGAAGCTATGTTGTTCCTGAACAATTTGTTATGAAGCAGATATTTTTTTCAAAATCTCTGAATTTTAAAGGACAAGTTAATAGGTAGGCTTGGTTCATATCCCAAACGTTACAAAGTATGGCATAAAACCTGTGTTTTTTCTTCTTGACTTGTATGCATGTATTATATTTGCTACGTATTTATGCCACTGACATTTTTATGCAGGCCTCTGTATTCAACACATCCAAAAAAAGTAATTTTATTGGACTTAACAATTGTAAGGTATTAAGTCAGATTATGAGAGAGAGAATGATTAAGTTATTGAGAATGCAGACATGGGAAGACCTGATTCAAATCTTCCTTTAGTTTCTAAAAAAACTCAAATCCTTTGGTTATTTCACTATTTGGAAGTGGTTCCAAAGAGGTTTATATATTAATTTTTTAATAACTTTTTGTTTTAGGTATACTTCCTGTGAGCAAAATCTTGATGAGTAGTATTTTTAATCCATTTGATAACTTCTTTATCTTTAAACTAGATTTCAATCATTTATATTCCATATAATAATTGTTACATTCAACAACTTATTTGAATTATTCCTTTTTTGAAAGAATATAGTCTTTATTAAACTAATATTATTCCTCTCTCATCTTTACTGCTCACTTTCACTCTTTTGCACACACACACACACACACACACACACACACACACACACACACACAATACTATTAAATACAATTCCTATACCTTAGACTATTCAAATATATTTAACTCTTCTGCCCTTCCAGGCCTTTGAGACAGCACTCTAGGATTTCCTGTAATCCTCACTCTTCACTCTTTGCCTTGTTTTTTCTTACTCATTTTTCATCACTGAGTCTCACAATCATTTTATTTCTCTGCTTCCTTCCCTAGTTCCTTTGTATCATCCAAACTAATATTTTCAGGATTTTATCTCAAACAAACCTGAATTCAATAGGAAATTTAACATATAAGAGCCAAAATGAAAAATTAATATTTTTCTTACAATACACATATATGTATATGCATTTCTCTCTGTGTGTATGTGTGTGTGTGTGTGTGTGTGTGTGTGTGTGTGTGTGTGTGTGTGTTTGTGCCCTTGCAGTAATCCTTTTTTGGCAAATACCAACAAGAAGGGGATAGCATTTTAAAAATCCATGAAGAAATAAAGACACAAGGAATATGATAAAGTTAGGTACATACACAAGTGTGTTTAATTAAATGGCACTGGTATTAAATGAAAACAAAATTACATTCAATAAGCTATCATAAGTCAATAAATATATATAAAGAAAAGAAAATGATTTGAAGATACTAAATTATGGAACCATTGAAAAAAATATCAAATTGGTTTTCCCAAGTCCATTCTTCCTCATTTTTTAATTGTGTAAACTACAGGAGTTTTGTTCCCATCAGCTTTGTATCATTGGAATAAACAATGATTATGCCCCCACCCAAAAAAAAGAAAAAAAGAAAAGAAAAGAAAAGAAAGCATTAATATGGAGGATACTTTAAATACAATCAAATTTTTGACTAACGTGTTACAAGTTACAAAGTCAAAAAGAACATTAAGAAATGTTTACTACATACCTTTTCACTTTTAAATTATCATGAAGTAAAATGACTAATACTTGTGGATTAAAAAAAAAACTTTAAACCATAGCCTTTAAACTTTAACAAAAAACAAAAATTTAAAGCATTATGAATAGAAAAATCATCTTTTTAAAAAATAAATCACAAAAATAAATAAGCATCAAATTTCACTAAATTGAGTATTTCACATTATTTCTTTAATATAAAGAGAAAGAAAAAAATCAAAATGACAAACCCTTGAAAAGCAGGCTTCCCTATAATTTTCTGAAGACTGTTTTTCCAATAAAATATATTGAATTTCTTCTAAGAACCACCATAGAAGTATCAAGAAATTTGTTATTCATTGGCTCCAGAAAGGGATTTGTAGGAAATCTAATTGAAATTTTACTGTTTCAGTTTTTCATTCATTAGTCTGCAATAGGTACTCTCTCATTAGTTCTGTGAACATTTCAAAGCACATAAATGGCTAACAATTTTTGTTATTGGTTGGTGATTTTTTTTTTGTTAATACTATCATAACTATGATTTGTCCCTGAATAGTTTCTTCACTCTTAAAACAATAAAAGTATATGATATACATTTTTTTACATAATTATTTCCATTAAGGTCTTTCCCTAACAAATAGTATAAAGAAATTAAGTGAAGAAAAATTTGTTTGTTTTTGGTTTTGTTTTTGTTTTCCAGAAAGTCCTGGGGAAACTCAAAAAACAAACCAAAACCAAACCAAGCCTAAACAAAACAAACCAAAAAACACCCCACAAAAGATACTTGCAAATCCTAGATTTCTATAGTAATCTAATTTTAAAGACACCACTAAAAACACTTTTCTATAAATTTGTGTGAAATTACTAGGTTTTGAAGGTATCAGGTAGCATCCAAATCACTCAGGGTTTAAAAAAAAACAAGTCCTCAGGCTCTCAAATGGATACAGTCCATAAAACCACCAATATCACCAAGATGTTCTCTCACTATTGGGACAAGAGTAGTTACAATGTCTCATATATTGCTATGATCCTGTTAATACATTTCCCAAAATACTATAAAATTTTTATTCTTGTCATTTGGTGAAATCATAATGTTTTTCTAATTTACAATTTTCTAACTTCTTCCTGGAAGAGCTGCCTCAAATAGTGAAAAGAAATAATAAGGCATATAAATGAAACACAATTAAAAATTAATAATTTCATTGGATCATTTTCATTGGATTGAGGACTAAAAAGGCATCTTAAAAGCCCCATAATCAAACATCCTGATTTTAAACATATATAAACAAAGGCACCAGGAGATTCAGTGATTTGTCCAAGGTCATACAATTGCAAGCATCAGAGAAAAGATTTGAATCCAGGTCCTCTGACTGTACTTAGTTGACATTTTATACATACATATATATATATATATATATATATATATATATATATATATATATATATATATATATATATATATATATATATATATATATATATATACATGTATATATATGCACATATATACATGTATATATATATGTATATGTATATGTATATATTACTTCACAATTAAACCACATTTCCCATTAAGGTCATAAATGTGATTATTAAAGCTCTGTTATATTCCAAATGGAAATCTTCAAAAGCAATCTAAATTTATATACTTTTTTCTTCCAGTCTGTGTTTAGGTGTACCTGTATTTTTGAGAAAATTATTTTTTGTATCTCTTTAGTTCTGCCTTAAGCTCTTGATATATAAGATTTTTCTTTCACAGAATTCAGTTCTTGAATCTAAACCAAATGGGAAACCAAGAACAAAGTTAATAAAAATCCTTGACTCTATCCTGAAAATTATAAAACTTTTGTTGCCATATTCGGTTAGCCTTCATTTTAATTTCAGTCATTGATTCAAAGAGCAATTCTAAATTCCTAAAAATAGATTCTCACTTTGAAAGGAGTCATGAACAAGATCAGTTGAATTACATCTGAACTGGAAAAAAAAGCTCCATTTCTATTGGATTCACTAGTTCTTGTCCTTGAACTTGGTCTCCTTAGATAAAAACATAAAATATACTTTTGGAAAAAAAATACCTCCAAAAGCTTTCAAAATGTTTTCTTCCAATTAAAATTTTGGTTGAAAAACAAACAAAAGTTAAAACAACTCCCTCTATTTTTAATATTATACCAATTATTAAAAAAAAACTTGATACTATATATGGTTATTTTTGCTTATGATTTCAAAGGTGTAAAATAGGCACCTGGAGTGATAAATAGAATTAGATTTGGGAGAGAAAAGAGTTGTAAAATTTATTATATGAAAATAAAAATTTGTTTCATTACATGGAATAATCATGACTAGATATTTATCATAGTTTCCAAGGTTATGCTATTTATTACATTAATTAACAAAGGGAAAGATTAGTTTCTTATTAGCAATCACAATTAAGCAGGAGGAAGGAACCAATAAAGGAAAGATGGCTATGAGGTAGAGAGTACCTCACTTGTGGTTTAGTTCAGGAAAGGATTCAGGTTCACACCATCTCAGGGGAAAAGGGAAAATAAAGGCAGGAACAAGGTGATACTGATGTATGGAGAATGCCTTGAACATAGTAGCAAAGACAATCTAGGAGAGATTGTGCTCCTATTGCTATCTTAAATTAGAGTAATCTGAGCACATTGTTGTTGCCTTAACTATGGTTATAAAACTAGATGAGAAACAAAGTATCCAGGATGTGTAATTTAACATTTCCTGACAAGGGAAGAGAATAATCTATTTTCAGAATTCACATCAGTAGGCAATATATACTATTCTTCTTTTTTTTAATAATGATATCAAGCTTATGGAGACTAGAAGGTAGAGGGGGAAAATTCTAAGAAAAAAAAAGATTCTGGATTTACACAAGAGGGAAAAATCATTAAGCTATATTTACATGGAAATATTTTAAAAATATAAAAATGATAAATTAACCTTTAAGAATGGATTGACTTTTTAATTCTTCAGTCTCTTCCTTCCTTCCCTTGATCTTTAATATGTGGTCATATTGTTCTACTTGACTGTATTTAGGTATTTCTAAATGATGCTTAAAATCTGGTCTGACATATTTCTGTTTCAAGTTTTTCATACCTTCTTCTTGAAAACTTCATTCATGGCTATTTCTTGAAGATATTGCATCCAGTTTTTGCTTAAGCCCTTCAGCATATTTCTATAAAGTATCAGTTTAGCAAAGTATAGAAGTAAAAATCTTTCAAGTTAAATACTAACTTAAAATTAAGATTAAATTGTTTTTAATTGTAAGTTTCAAGAAAACACATCATTATCCTTATCTTACAGCTATAAAATTTTTCCTAAAATGATTATTGAAGCACATTAAGACATTTAAAACAAAGGTAAGATTGAAAGAAGAAAGCACAAAAATTACATTACTAGCTTTTATAAAGCTTGAATAATCCACATTTACCACTTTATTCTTTCTTTCTTATACATCTTTTCTGTCCAGTTCTTACTACAGTGAGTAGATACCAAGCAAATTCACTGAATATCAACAAATCCTTCTTAAATTATGTTAGGCCTAAAGCAACAATAGATCTTAAAAGGAATTTGCAAAGAAATGTGATTCCTTTTTATCATTCTAAGAAGATTCTAAGGTAATAGCCTTGACTGAAAAAACAAATAAATTTAGATTAATTACAATGTCACCAAGGTGATATGTGCAATTGCAGAACCAGAGAAAATAATGTGTTTCTCATCTACAAAATTCTGGTAATCGTACCCAGGGAATATACTACATGAAAGTGCCCTTCTCATGCTCCCCATGAGGCTCAACAAACCAATAAGCTTAGCAGGATAGCTACCTGTTTTCCTTCAACCCCAGGGATTGGAGGACTGACTGAAATATGTGACACATAAACATTGACATTATTGAGTTCTAAAGAGCCCAAATTCAATACATGTTAAGATGTCAATTCTATTTGATAAATATTGATGAAAACTGCAGGACAGCAAATTAATGACAGTAAAATAAAACGTTTCTAGTCACTTGTCATTGTTTAAAGAAATGATGAGGTGAGAGTAGCCACTCCTACTTTTAAATACAAAATCTAAGATACATATGAAAATTCATAAAGACATTCTCTTTGCCAAAACATACCTGCAATGAGTGAACTAGCTTTCTGGAGGATCTCTGGATAGGCCGTGTTCTTAGGTGGAGAAGAGAAGTGATGAAGACAGGAGAGATACCATGAAAATGGTCAAGGATGGAGTCTTGAGTCTATTTCAAGTCCTCTCAGGCCTTAAATACCTTAGTACAATTACATCACTGCAACACACTGGGCATGTGCCAAATATAGAACCATTACCTCACCATATCACACTTAAGTATATGCTAACTAGACTAATTATATCAATACATCACATAAATATATTGAACCAGAGATCCATTGTCTCATCAGTCACACTGAGTAAACACCCTCCTGTGAGTATCCTTGCTTCAAGTAAACCTTTCCCAGAGTTTCCCGCTATCTGTGGTCCTCTACACATACCTTTATTAATGAGAAGAATTTACAGACAGAATGAAGATGTAAAATAGGTACCAGAAGGGGTAAAAAGAAATAGATTCAGGAGAGCAGTAGAGTTAGCAAAGAAAGGTATTTGGAAGGAACCATTACAGAAATATGCCAGAAGCTATCAGTAGGACATTGACATTGAATGGCAGGCTAAATCCATAGAGGAGTTTAGCAGTCTAACCAGAGTCAGGAGAAAGACATCATTAAAAGGAAGATGTGATGGGGGAGTGAGAGCATACCTCACAGCTGGCTTAGTCCTAAAAAGGACTTAGCAAAAATTATAATTGTGAGGACCACGGAATGTAAAGGGATCCCTGGAAAAGGTACATGGCCCTTTTGCCCTTGGAGAACTTTGCCAATCACATCTGACTCAGCTTCTCCATCCCTTTTACAAATGGCAGGACTTCTGAGAAGTTGGGGGACATGACTAACCTTGATGATTACTAGTCCCAAGGATCTTTGGAGGAAGGCATGATTGATTACAGACTGCTAATGTGGAGGACATCTGCCAGACATTCTATTATCTCACCTACTATCTGAATACTTTTGTGTATGATGTTTTGAATATTGTTCAAATATAGATGTACTAATAATCTAACCGAATACTTAGGCATTTGTAACTGATTAGGAAAATTTAGGTATATTAACCCTGGTGTAATTCTGAATAGATTAAACTCTGCTGAGTCCCACTTTTTCACTCCTTGTCTTTGAATCAGGACACAGGGCTGGCACCAGTAGTTCTCCTATGAGCGGATCTGGACAATAAGCATACCTTTTAGAGAGTAAATATAAATTTGGTGTTTCTTAGGAGAGGAAGAGAAATGGCACAGAAGAGTTGGGAAGATAAAAAGTTATATATTGAAATATTGAGCCTATCTTAAAGATATTCTGGGAAAACATAATTCCCATCAGGGTTTTACCAAACTGGGAGACTTCCATCGTAGGTACTAAGTAAGGCAGTCTGGGCCCATCAAAGTTGTCTTAACTGGTAAAAAGAGCATTTTAACATTTCCTGACAAGGAGTTTCAGAATTCACATGTATAGTACTACTACTAGTTAACAACATAGCACAAATTTGCAAGTGTTTTCTCATTTAAGCATTTATATTTTTCAAAAGGTCTTTAAGTCTTTCCCCTAACTTTAGTGATGTAAGCTATCAGAATGTTTCAGTAATGTCAAATTCTAGTATCTTTTAAAAAAACAACAGTATTCACTTATTTGTTATTCTTTCAGCATGAGGAAAATCTTTCCTTCCCATTTGGGGAATACTGTACTGGAATTATTTAACCCATTTACTGGTGGAATGAAATGAAAATCTAAGTATATCAGTCCTTCCCTCTCTTATCCTTTGAAATTATGGCAATGATTTCATTATGGTCAAAGTGCAAGTCTTGAATAAAGTGCCAACATGAACACCAATAGTTTTTGGAACATTTCATCCAATTTATTTTTCATCTCTGGAAGTCTTAGGATCAAAGTATGAGTCACTTTAAAGGAGGTAAGTTCTGCTTGAAGCCCAAAACACTTTTGATATTTACATTCCTAGTGATGAGTACAATGTATTTATTCATCTCAAAATAAGTTATACTTAAGTAAGTTATTATTATTTAGTATTTATTAGTGTTTATTAAATATTTATTATTTATTATTATTTAGTAGATCATTCCTCTTTTCCATTGGAAAAAGTAGATTTGCATCATGTTCTATTAAATACATTTTGATAATTTATCATTTTGATTTGCTCTACAACTAGTCATAACACTAAATTATAAAAATGCTTTAACTCTAACTTTTGTATATAATTTTCCTTCTCCTTAACATATTGCAATTTCTGCTTATTCTTTTCTTGACATTTTGGCAGCTACAAAAATTCTAAACAAAATGTTTCAAATTTTTCATCTTAAAAAATTAAATCACAATATTTTCCTTAACTCTGAATTAGTGAGGCGTGTACATGCATATTAAAATTTCACAAAATATGTACTAATCCATCAAGTAGTAGCCCATTGCATAGACAAAGTTAGGAATAATTATACTCTAAATGTGACTATATTCAATCCACTTTTATTATTTTAGATAGGCATATACACCCAACATTACATAAGTAAAATGCACTAAAATGTAGTACAAGACACTTCATTAGTGTAGATCAAATCATCTAGAATAGAAACCCTAAAGAGTTGTCTGAAGTAAATAGCTTTAAGAAAGTTTCTTGGGGTCTTCTAGCAAGTAAATTATAAAGAATGATTGAACTTAATTTTCTTAATTCCAAAACAACACACTATACCAGAGATATCTTGCGTAAAATGCTTGTTGATTATAAAGCTACATAATAAAACTTCCCTCTAAAGTACAAATACATGTTTCAAAGAAAAGTAATCTTTGGAAAAGTAACTTTGCGATGTAGATTTTTGACGAATTATATTTATGCAATTATCTAAAATATATGTTATTAAATTTATCTAATTGGCAATTGCGTCTTCAACAGAGGTGCTAACTTAGAAATTTTGCAATGGGTATTTTTTTCATGTTGGGAAGAAGAGGACTACATTAAGTACTAGCTGATCTAACCTAATGGGTACAAATGGTAGATGGTAGAGGTCTTGTTCTGTCAGTTTAAATGACAGTCACAATTATCAGAAAACATAGGTGAAAAAAAGTATTATTGTGAAAACTTTTCATTAATGAGAAATTAGTGATATTTTTGCATACATACTTTATTTTTAGTTTGAAATTCTTTCTCCTATAGTTTTTGGGTCATTTACAAAACTGTTTGATAAGGTGACAGAACCTCTTGTAAAGTCATGGATTGTTCTTTTTGCGAATCTGCAAGTTCTTGTTGAAGCTTTCCTATTGTATCCTGATAGAAATATGTGTGTAAAAATTTTACTACTAATTTCATATATCAGAATTGGCTTATATGAAATAAATATATTTTCATAGTTAATTGATATAAATGATTTCATATATAGCTTACTAGCATGACATGAACATATTTATGATTATCATGAATTTAGAACCGGAAAAAGTCTTAGGAACTGTTTAATGCAACTACCTCACTTTGCAGTTGAAGAAAGTAAGACTCAAAGAAAATAAGTTAAATCATAAAAGAAGTCATCGAGAAAAGGATTGGAACTTAGTTCTTAGGGCCAAAGTTAATGCAAAGTTCTTTTCCCTATACTACACCTCTTCCATTAAAACATTAATTTCAGTTTGATTTCCTCATCCCATCTTCAGAATTATAATAGCAAGAAAATCATTTAAGAGATAAAGCTTTTTATGTACAATTCACATAGAAAATGGGGGAATAGTGGAGGATAGAATATATAGTTTCTTATATCTGATAGAAACATGAGGGTTTTTAACCTTCTATTTTTCAGAAAAAAGTTCTTTGCATCATTTGCCCTTATATGAATAAGGATATATAAGAAAAAGATGAATTTTATTTCCTCTCATAGTTTCCCCTGGAGCATGATAATATGAACTGGTAGGCTTGTCAGGCCTCGTAAAATTACTTGAAGGGATTGATCTGAATTTTTTAGAGAAAAAAAAAAAAAAGGGGGTGTGTGTGTGTGTGAATAGAGGGGTTGCTGTCCTTGTTAAGTCTTCAGAGTAGATCCTTATTATGAAAGGGGATTAAATTATACTACTGGTTACAGTGTTCCAATTAATGGACAGAAAATAAGGAAAATTATAGAAAATATGGTAGCTCTTCCAGTTATGGATATATAGTATGGGGCAAGGTCACTAAAAAAGGGAAATAATTTCATTTCATTCTCTGAGTAGGAAGACCACCATCTACACAAATATAATCATATATGTGCATATGTATTAATATTCTTATATAAAATTCTGGGTATGTTCACTAAAATGTAAAGAAAGTTATTGCATTTTTGATTAATAATAAGTTAGTTAAAAAGTAAAAAAAAAGCATTTAAAATTTTATCTAAGATAACATTAACTTGTAAAAATCAACTAAAGTCTAGTAATCTTTCAAAAGGATTAAACAAGTTAAAAGGCAATGTAACATTGTCTAAAGACAATTGGCAAAATTTACCGAATTACTACAAAAACAATAAATTCCACTAAGAAACTAATAGATTCACACACCTGATCATAAAGACTAAATATAAAAAGCTAATTTTTTCACCTGAAATTGCTACATATTGCAATAGTTGGTCTTCTTCCGCTCACTGTAAAAGTGAAAAGCAACACAGAAAACGAGACCTGCTATTAGACAGTAAAAAAAAAAAAAAAAAAAAAAACTAACAAATTTCATTAAATAAAAGACACTGATGCCAGAAACTGCAATTCTGTACATTATGTAAGTATTAGTAGTAAGAACAGAAAAAAAAAATACTGGCATAAATAGTATGTAGTAAGGAATCAAAAGCACATTTAAAAAAAAAATGGCCTTACTACCACACAACCAAAACTCATTCTTAATGCATAATCACCATCTCTTTGAAGAGAATTATTGTCCTAAAATTTAAATAAAAGTAGTTAATAACCTTTATGATTTCATTAAAATATGATCAATTGTTTAATATTTCCAAAATCAGTTTACATTTGATTGAATTAAAACTAGTCAGATTGATAAACATGTTTCAGTAGTTATGAAAAGGGTAACTATAATGTCCTACATCATCTCAGTTTGGATGAGTAATTTGAATTGTTATATTATGCCTAGCATATTGTTTCAGGATTTATCTTGTTTCAGCATTTCTAATGATTTATTCCACTAAAGCATTTCATGTAATACTAGGCAAATTATTAGAACTACACATTGAACAATATTTATTTACAAATTCTTAACTCCATCTACATTCATTAACCAAAATACTATGCATTTAAATTTTCATGGGCTACCTACACAATATTTTTAATCAAAATGGGTCATCTTGTCTAAAAAAACGTATAATGGGGTTGATTTTCTTCATGAATGCTTCCTCATTCTTTTTTGAATGTCAGAATTTTTACATTGAAAGTAACTAATAACAGAAACCTGTTGAAAATTCAAATTCCTAATTTATTTTGATCAAAATAGCTTTAAATTGCATTTCAAAATGTTAAATATTTATCAGACAGTATTGTTTATAGACATCTTTCTTTTTGCCTTCTCATTCTCAAATTTATGTAGTTGCTCTCTTAAATCAATACTTATCTTTTATCAATCGACTTTATATTTACAATCTTTTTTTATTTCCCCCAGCATAAAGGATAATGGAACTGTCCTTAAAATGTATCTTGACACCATTCAATATCACTCCTTTGAAGATGGGCTTTGTTTTGGGCATCTTTAAATGGTTTTGGAAACAGCTCCATTTCCCTCTGCATTTGGGTTAATCCTTCTTGCATGGACTCTTTTATGAGAAATGATCCATTTAATTTTTATCTTTTCTATATGATTTTCATTTTTGAGTTCATTTAATTCATTGTTGGGTTGCTTTAAATTCTCTCTGTGTTTTTCCTGTGGTAATGTTAAGGGAATCAAGTAGTTGGTAGATCTCATCTTCAGCTTTAGAAAGCTGAATTCACAGGATGTCAATCTTATCTATTGGTTGGTCCTTTCAAAGAAGCCATTTCATTCATGCTGAAGGTTTAGTTTTGATGTCTGATGATCCTGATCAAGTGGATCAGAACTTTCACAAGAAGGGTAATACATTTCTGTCTGTAGTTTTTCTCTGATTTGTTTTTATTTTCCAATCTATAGTTTAGTATTGCACTTGGAAAAAAATAATTGCAAATAATTATTTTATATAGTCTTGAAAAATTATTAAAAAGTAGTCAAGAGGAAATTTTGCAGGGAACTTTGTGAAAGATACTTTCATTTTAATTTTAAGAAATCTTTTTTATTTAATATTTTTCCTATTGTACTGCATTTTTAAATACATTTTTATTTTCACAATACATGCAAAGATAGTGTAACACTTATCCATGCAAAACCTTGTTTTTGACATTTTTTTCTCCCTTCTCTTCCCCCACCCATTCCCCTAGACAGTAATCCAATCTATTTTAAGTACTTTGATGTTAAATTTGTACAATTGTTCTGTACATATTTCCATAGATATCATGCTTTGTAAGAAAAAAGAGAAAGACATACAAGCAAAAAACAATAACAAAAAAAAAAAAAAAGTAATAATATGTTGAGATTTACATTCATTCCCCACAGTGCTCTTTTGGGATGCAGATGGCTCTCTCCATCACAAGAAAACTGGAATTAGTCTGAATAACTTCATGTTGTTGAAAAGAGCCAAATCCATCAAGAGTCTTTGATATAAGTATTTCAAGTCCAATACTAGTCAAAGCATCTGCTTACAGTCTGCTTTTACCAGTATTTTAAAGTTTGAAGATGCAGACGGCATGCTAAATGGAGGTGTCTGAGGAATCAAGAATCCTGCCTATACTATTCATACTGAAAAAGACAATTCTCTGGAGTGGTAATCAGAATTTGAAATGAAAACTAAGGTGACTAAGTTTCATTAGAGATGTGTTATATTGTTTCTATTTTTCACTTATTATATTCAATATTTCACAACCCTCCATGATTGAGGTATTGAGGCAATGTTTTCATAAATTTCAATGATGAATGAGAAAATAAAATAATTATAATTAGTAAATACTCCTTTAATACTGTTGCATTAGAACCATATGGAATGATTGATTTCTCCCTATCCTTTATATTTTCAGTAGGACATTCTCAAATACTTCCATAGGAAAGTCAAGAGAGATTATGCATGATGTGTACAAATTATTATTGTATATTATAGAGCTCCCCAATAAGTTAGCCATTATTAATAAACAAGCATTCATTAAATGCTCCCTATGTACCAAGTACTGTGTAAAACATTGGGGATATTAACAAAGTCAAAAACACAAATCCCTTCTTTCAAGGAATTATATTCTAAATGGGTAAAACATATAAATAAAATTCATGAAAGCAAGTTACATATTGAATATCTGGATTATAATATAAGAAAGGTCACTTAGTTACTAAAGGGACTGAAAATTGACAAGCAGTCAAATTTCAGAAAAAAATCTGGAAAGTTAAATAAGCAGAATTAGCACCCTATAACATCACTATTGAGTGATGATCATCTATCAGTAATTTATCTCTTTTAAGCACTACAATGATCTAAGATAATCTCAAAGGACTCATGATGAAAAATGTTACCCACATCCAGAGAAAGAATTGATGAAGCCTCGATGCAGGTCAAGGTATACGATTTTCACTTTAGATTTTTCATGGATTTTTTTGCGTTTAAATTGTTTGTTCTCTCACACCATGACTAACATGAAAATACATTTTTCATGACAGCATCTAAATAATCAATATAAAATTGGTATTGTTTTACAGAGAGGAAGGGGAAGAGGAAGAAGAAGAGAAGAAATTTGGAAGTCAAAATGTTTAAAAAATGAATGTCCAAAGAAGTCTTTATGTACTATAGGGGAAAATACTCTTAAATCAAAGAAAAAGAATAGCAGGTAGGCCAGTATAGCTGAATTGGAGAATTAGAAAGAGGAGTAAAGTGTGAAAAAACTGGTGATAGGGAGGAAGAGAAATGATATGGTAAGGTTTATGCTTGAGGAAAATCACTTTGGCAGATTGGAAGAATGGATTAGTGTGTGGAAGGTCTTCATTCAGAGAATGAAAGAGGAAGGCAAGTTCTGTAATAAAAGCAAGAAGCAATGAATGCCTGCATTTTATTGATGATGGTTATTGGACAGAAAGGACAGTTATGAGAGATTCTACATAGGCAGAAAATTTGTAATTATAAAAAAAAAAAGTTAAGGATGTTAAGGTACAGTTAAGATTACAGTCCTGGGTGAATCAGAGGAAGATGCTGTCACTGATAATAGGGACATTCTGAAGAGGGGAGGCCTTAGGAAGAAAAAAAAAATTCTGTTAAGGTCAAGATGTATGTGGCATGGGTGCGGAACCAAGATGGTGGAGAAGACACACGTGACTTTCTAAGCTCTCTCATACCCTCATGACCAATTATTAAATTCAGCCTCAAAAATATCGCATGACTGGTAAAATCCAGGAAGATTAGAAGTACGACAAGACAATTTACCAGCCAAAGATAATCTGAAGAATTGCCAGAAAAGGTTTACCCTGAGCAGTAGGAACAGATCAGCGCAAACATGAATTGAACTAGAGACTGGCATATTGAGCACACCATGTGGGGGTGACTTCTGTGGTTAGAAAATTTACAGAGATGACTCTGCTGTAGGCTGACAGCTCTGCTCTGTCTTCTTTGCAAAGCAGTAGACCACCAGAGAAATTAAAGCCAAAAGTAGAAGATACTCTTAAAAAATGCCAGGACCAATACCCACCCAAAACCAGAAGTGACTCAACACAGACCACTGCACAACTGTGTAGCTGCATTCTGCAGCATAAACCAGGGCAGTCACAAATCTGCACAGCAGGCTTTCCTGCAGCCTGGGGTAGCCTTTAATCTGCACAGTGCCGGGCTCAGCCTGGGGCAATAGAAGTTCCACAGAGCAACTCTGCTTCCCTGGCCAGAGACACTTCTGGCCTGTGTGGGGCTATTTGCTGGTCAACTGCTAATACCCACAGTCCTACAGCGGGTTTTGGTTTGGGCTAGTGACACTTTTGCTCAAACTCTAGGCGCAGGGCAGTTGCTAATCCTCACAGTCGGCTTCTTCATTGGGCACTTCTGCAGCTTGGCCTTGCAGGCCTGAGTCACTTCTGGTGGAGAACTTTATCCCAGAGCACTCCTGCACTTCTCCGCACTTTGCAGCTTGTTGGCAGGACAGCTATTGTCCATACAGCTATCCCTGCTCTGCAGAGGAAGCTGGTAACCTCTTTGCCCTGAATGCAGACCCTACAGGCTTTAAAAAAAATGAGTAAAAAAAAAAATCAAAAGGACAATCAATAGCTTCTATACAGAAGGAGAGCAGATTATCAATCCTGAAGAGACTAATAGCAGTCTTCAGGAAGAAGATGGACATTTAATGAAACAGATGAATTCCAATTGTTTCTAAGGAAAAAGCAGATCTAAACAAAAAATTTGATCTCCAACCAAAGGACTCAAGAGAAGCAGAAAAAGGTAAAAGGAACTCTTGAGAACTCTATTTCTGTTTTTGGATATACATCAAGCCTACATATATAATGTAAATTTACTGATATAACATAAAAAAGGGAAGTAGAAATGGAAAAGGGATAGTGTCAGAAAAAGGGAAAAGGGGATATATATATATGATGGGTTATATCTGAGCGAACTTAGAGAGGGGGAGGAACATTGTATGAATCTTACTCTCATCAGAGTTGGTTCAAAGAGAAAATAATTGACATATTTGTTTTATAAAGATTCTTCACTAACCTCATTAAAAAGTGGGAGAGGGAAAGGGAAAAGGAAATGAGTAATAAGGGAAGGGTACAAGACAGGGGAAAGGATTCAAACAAAGTGGGGAGGAAGGGATCCTAAAGAGGGAGATCTGTGTGATGCAAGTGGGGCTGATAAGTTTAATACTGGGAAAGGGCATAAGGGTGGGGGGCTAAAATAAAAGTATACGTATACTCTGGGGATAATAAGATAGCAGGAAATACAGAATTAGTCATTTTAGCCATAAATGTGAATGGGATGAACTCTCCCATTAAGCAGAGGCGGATTGCAGACTGGATCAAAAATCAAAACCCTAAAATATGTTGTTTACAGGAAACACATTTAAAGCAAGAAGATTTATACAGAGTAAAGATAAAAGGCTGGAGCAGAATCTATTATGCTTCAGGTTAAGTAAAAAAAAAAAAAAAAGCAGCAGTAGCCATCCTTATATCAAGTAAAAGCAAACATTGATCTAATTAAAAGAGATAAGGAAGGGAAGTATATCTTGCTAAAGGATAACATAGACAATGAAGCCATATCAATACTAAATATATATGTACCAAGTGGTATAGGATCTAACTCCCTAAAGGAGAAGTTAAGAGAGTTGGAAGAAGAAATAGATAGCAAAACTATAATAGTGGGAGAACTCAACCTTGCACTCTCAGAATCAGATAAGTCAAACTACAAAACAAAGAAAGAGGTAAATAGAATATTAGAAAAATTCGGTATGATAGATGTTTGGAGAAAACTAAACAGTGACAGAAAGGAGTATACTTTCTTCTCAGCAATTCATGGAACCTATAAAAAATTGACTATATATTAGGACATAAAGACCTCAAAATTAAATGCAGGAAGGCAGAAATAATAAATGCTTTCTTTTCAGATCACAAAGCAATAAAAACCACATTCAACAAAAAGTTAGGTGTAAATAGACCAAAACGTAAATGGATACTAAATAATCTCATCTTAAAGAATGATTGGGCGAGACAGCAAACTATAGACACAATTGATGACAACAATGAGATATCATGCAAAAAAAAATTGTGGAATGCACCCAAGTGGTAATAAGAGGAAATTTTATACCTTTAGAGGATTACTTGAATAAAATAGAGAAAGAGAATATCAATGAATTGGGCTTGCAATTTAAAAAGCTAGAAAAAGACCAAATTTAAAAACCCACAATTAAATACCAAATTTGAAATTCTAAAATTAAAAGGAAAAATTGATAATATTGAAAGTAAAAAAATAAATAAAAAACTATTGAACTAATAAATAAAATGAGTTGGTTTTATGAAAAATCCAATGAAATAGATAAACCATTGATAAATCTGATTAGAAAAAGGAAAGAGAAAAATCAAATTGTTATTCTTAAAAACGAAAAAGAACTTTCCACTAATGTAGAGAAACTTGGAGTAATAATGAGTTACTTTGCCCAACATTATGCCAATAAATTTGATAACCTAAGTGAAATGGATGACTACTTCCAAAAATATAGGCTTCCCAGATTAACAGAGGAGGAAGTAATTGCTTAAATAGCCCCATTTCAGAAAAAGAAATAGAACAAGCTATTAATCAACTCCCTAAGAAAAAATTCCCAGGACCAGATGGATTTACTTGTGAATTCTACCAAACATTTAAAGAAAAATTAGCCTCAGTGCTATATAAACTATTTGAAAAAAAATAGGGAATGAAGGAGTCCTACCAAATTCCATTTATGACACAGACATGGTACTGATGCCTAAAAAAGGTAGGTTGAAAACAGAGAATGAAAATTATAGACAAATCTCCCTAATGAATATTGAAGCTAAAATCTTGAATAAGATATCAGTAAAAAGAGTACAGAAAATCATCCCCAGAATAATACACCATGATCAAGTAGGATTTATACCAGGCATACAGTGCTGGTTGAATATTAGAAAAAGTATTAATTGACCATATTAATAACCACATTAACAAAAACTATATGATCATCTCAATAGATGCAGAAAAAGCATTCGATAAAATCCAACATCCATTCCTATTAAAAAACACTTAAGAGTATAGGAAGAAATGGACTTTTATTTAAAATAATCAGTAGTATCTGTTGAAAACCATCAGTAAGCATCATATTTAATGGAGATAAACTGGAACCATTCTCAATAAGATCAGGATGGAAACAAGGTTGTGCACTATCACCATTACTATTCAATATTGTATTAGAAATGCTAGCTTTGGTAATGAGTCTAGAAAGAGATTAAAGCAATTAGAATAGGTAATGAGGAAACCAAATTACTCTTTGCAGATGATATGATGGTATACTTAGAGAACCCTAGATTCTAGTAGAATATCTAAAGGTATTAGAAATAATCCACACCTTTATCAAAGTTGCAGGATAAAAAATAAACCATCATCAGCATTCTTATATATCACTAACAAAATCCAATACTTTAGAATAACAAATTCCATTTAAAGTAACTATCGAAAGTATTAAATATTTAGAAATCTTATCTGCCAAGGGAAAATCAGAAACTATATGAGCAAAACTACAAAACATATTCCAAACAAACAATGTCGGATCTAACCAATTGGAAAAATACTTAAATTTTAAATTTAAATAATTAACAATTAAATGCCCTTGGATAGGGCAAGCAAATATAATGAAGATGACATTACTACCTAGACTAATCCATTTATTTAGCACTATCCCAATCAGACTCCCAAAAAACTATTTTAATGACCTAGAAAAAAATTAAGTCCATATGGAAAAACAAAAGTTCATGAACTTCAATGCAATTATATCAAAAATAAATCAGATGAAGGTGTCCAAGCTACATGTACGAGATCTAAAATTATATTTTAAAGCAGTGGTTACCAAAACCATTTGGTGTTGGTTAAGAAATAGACTACTTGATCAGCAAAATAGGTTAGGTTCAAAGGACAAGACAATGTCCTTTGAACCTAACCTATTTTGCTGATCAAGTAGTCATTTTCTTATAATAGTATTTGACAGACTCAAAGACCTCAGCTTTTGGGATAAGAACTCACTGTTTGACAAAAATTGCTGGGAAAATTGGAAATTAGTATGGCAGAAACTAGGCATTGACCCACACTTAACACCATACACCAAGATAAGGTCAAAATGGTTTCATGACCGAGGAATAAAGAATGAGACTATAAATAAATTAAAAGATCATTGGATAGTTTACCTCTCAGACCTGTGGAAGAGGAAGGAATTTATGACCAAAGAAGAACTAGAGATCATTATTGATCACAAAATAGAAAATTTTAATTATATCAAATTGAAAAAAATTTGTACAAACAAAACTAATGCAGATAAGATTCAAAGGGAAGCAATAAACTGGGAAAACATTTTTGCAGTCAAAGTTTCTAATAAAGGCCTCATTTCAAAAGTATATAGGGAATTTACTCTTAATTTATAAGAAATCAAACCATTCTCTAATTGATAAATGGACAATTCTCAGATGAGGAAATTGAAATTATTTCTACTCATATGAAAAGATGCTCCAAGTCATTATTAATCAGAGAAATGCAAATTAAGACAACTCTGAGATACCACTACACACCTGTCAGATTGGTTAGAATGATAGGGAAAGATAATACACAATGTTGGAGAGGATGTGGGAAAACTGGGACACTGACACATTGTTGGTATTTGTGAACACATCCAGCCACTCTGGAGAGCAATTTGGAACTATGCTCAAAAAGTTATCAAACTGTACATACCCTTTGATTTGGCAATGTTATTACTGAGCTTTGGGATACCAAAGAGATTTTAAAGAAGAGAAAGGGACCTGTATGAGCAAGAATGTTTGTGGCAGCCCTCTTTGTAGAGGCCAGAAACTGGAAATTAAGTGGATGCCCATGAATTGGAGAATGAGTGAATAAATTGTGGTATATGAATATTATGGAAATGACCAATAGGATGATTTCAGAGAGGCCTGGAGAGACTTAAATGAACTGATGCTGAGTGAAATGAGCAGGACCAGGAGATCATTATATATTTCAACAACAATACTATATGATGATCAATTCTGATGTAGATGGCCCTCTTCAACAATGAGATGAACCAAATCAGTTCCAATAGAGCAGTAATGAATTGAACCAGCTACACCCAATGAAAGAACTCTGGGAAATGACTATGAACCATTACATAGAATTCCCAGTCCTTCTATTTTTGTCTGCCTGCATTTTTTATTTCCTTCACAGGCTAATTGTACACTATTTCAAAGTCCAATTCTTTTTATAAAGCAAAATAACTGCTTGGACATGTATGCACACATTGTATTTAACTTATACTTTAACATATTTAACATATATTGGTCAAGATGCCATCTGGGGGAAGGGGTGGGGTGAAGGAGAGGAAAAGTTGGAACAAAAGGTTTTGCAATTGTCAATACTGAAAAATTACCTTGCATATATCTTGTAAATAGATAAATTCTATAATAATTTAAAAAAAATGAATAACCAAAACATTTGTGACATATGGAAGGAGCTCTAGTGTCTCTCTAGGGCTGAGTATATATCACTGTGGAAATCTTTCCTCCACAAGGGTATTAATGTAAGTCATGAGCAGCCGATGAGATCACCAAGAAAAACAGTATCATTTCCAAGGGTGTAAGCTCTATAACAGCTCAGGCCATGTCACATTCTTCTCTTATCTGCCCTAAAGTTTCACAAAGTATTTTGTGTATAGCAGGGGACTAGGACATTTACTGAGGATTTGGAAGAAAGCTGATATTTACGGCATATCAGCAACAGAAACTACCTTTCTGACCTTATTATACATTATTCACCTCCTTGCAGTCTACAATCTAATCAAGTTGTCCTACTTTTGCTTCTACACAGGACAACAGAGAAATCTATTTCCTAAAGCCACCTCCTAGTGTTGGTTGTCTTCTCAGCCTGGACTGCACTGCTGCTTTCCTAACCTCCCCTCCATTAGAATTTCTTGTTTCTTTGAAATTCTGCTTCAGTATCTTATGAAGTTGCTGCTACTGTTTTCCCCTGAAAACCATGCCTCATTTAGTGCTCAAAATTTCCATGACATTATTGTATTTACTTTTGTATTTACATCCTGTATTCTCATTCAGAATATAAACTTCCTGATAACACTCTTTTAGAGCTTCAGTACCCAACAACAATGATAATCTCATACAAGGCACTTGATAAATATGTCAATTAAAGACTATCTGTGCTTCAAAAATAAGATGAAATAAGAATGGGCACTAATTAGAAATTATTTCTGCCTTCATAGAGTTCTCAATCACATTCTGCTTTTTGATTCTTTAACTGGTTTTCCTCCTTTCTGAGAATTTGTCCTGTAGTCCAATAACTATCTTTACCAAATGCTTAAATTCTCTTTTGAATCATGTTCATTGTGAATGGTTAAATTGTACTGATAGTTTATATGTCAGAAATACTTTATTTTCCCAAAGGTAAAGAAACACATTAGGAGTTTAAATCTGTGCAGCAGTAGCAGTATATTTAGAATTCAGATCCTTTGGCTCTGATAAAATAGACTCTAAGATTATACCAAAAGGTCATTTTCTCAATAGATTTTAAAAAACCTATTTTGGGTTAGTGTAGACCACTAAAGAGAATCTCTATGTTACACATTACTTTATTTTAAAAAAAGCTATTAAATACCACTATTTGAAACCTTAGAAGTCCTTTTAATATAAGAAAAATAAGTGAAAAGTAAACATGTATACTGTGAATGGGAACAATAAGATTAATATGTTATATATTTAATTTATAATTTATATCTATAAATTACAAATATGGTAAATTACTTTAAAAGTATCATAAATGTGTTTAACCTCAAATAGTTACATGGAAATAATGCTTGTCTTTTAGAGATTTATACTATAAATTATTCATACACAGCAATATCCTTCCTCATTTAATCATTAGCCAGATTTCTGGTACTTTAAACCAAAAGATAACAGAAATGCCACAACAAAGTAAGAAAACAACAACAACAACAACAACAAAAAAAAAAAAAACAAAAAACAAAAAACAAAAACATCTGTGCATTAGGAAAATAACTGTTACAAAACCCAGGTATATTATTCTGCAGAAGGAACAATAGCTAAATTTAGACCTAACTCAGAACTAGAAAAGTATACCTGATCAAGTTACAAATTTAACAGTTTTGGTTATTGGGTTTTCCTTGGCAACTTTCAATTCTCTATATGTTTCAATATTCAACAGAATTGAAGCAGCAAGGATGTAGGGAGAACAGGGTTGTTAAAGGAACTGATTATATTTGGTAGTGAATATGACAGTAAAGAATATCTAAGATGCAAGATTTAAAGCAAAAGAAGCCACAAGCAGGCACAGAGAAATTAGACGACTCTTTGAGAATCACAGTTAGTGGGTAGATAAGGCAGAATTTGCACTTAAGTATTTATGACATCATGTCTAGTTCACTATCATATATGCCATGCTGATTGATAGAAGAATTATAAAAAGTAGGCAGAAATTTGGTGAGATTGTTAATATTTTTGGTCACTTAGAGAAAGATTCTACTATTTTACTTATTCTTTCCATGAAAGAGATCGCTTTAATCACCTAATCATGTCAGTCTCTTCAGTGCTTTTCTATTATAAACAAAGTAAAATTCATACACCTTATGCTTGAATTCAATATGTATAATACACATTAAGTAATGTAGAACATTTAGGTTTACAATATAATTTCCCCAAAATTATCCTGTGAAGTAAGTCTTTTACAGATTAAGAAAATGAACTCAAGATTAAGTGATTTGGTTATACATACAAAGCTAGTCCTCCTACAATTTTAATAACTTATCTTTTAATATTTACTTATTTTTGCTATATTATGTCCAGTAAAACTTGATTTTTCACCGTCATTTTCCTGCCTCTTTGCTCACAATTTCCATCTTTGACATTTTCATTCCAGTCCTCTTGGACTTCCGTGACCTAATGAATTCATGTCCATCCTTTAAAACACAGCATAAACGCTACCTTCATAAATTTTTTTTAAAATCTTGATAATTTATTTTCTTTTCCATTTTATACCTCACATAGCAATATGACTTAAATAATACAATCCCAAGTAAATATAAACTGTTAAACAATAAATACTTAAAATTGTTAATACTGTTAAATAAATAAATATTAAACTATTAAGTATCTATTTTTTCCTATTATCTGTGTTAAGTTATCTGTGTAGGCTCTATCTCCCTAGCAGAGAACAAGGACTCTCTGAGAACAAGGACTTTCTCTAATCTAAAGTTTGTGTATTTGGCACACAATAGGTATGTAATTCTTTTTTCATTGAAACAAGTAGTAACTCATCTTTGAGAACTTCTGTAGCTGAAAAATCATCACCCTGAAGCCAAAATCATCCTTTTTAGCTTGGTAAAGCCTGTCAGATATTAGACACCAATGCCAGAGCCTCCAAGAGAACACAAAGTCACCTCTATTATACTATGGGTCAATGGAATAGAACTTGTGTTGTTTTCTTGCATATTAATACAGATTCCATTTCTGTTTAACACTGGTATTCCATTAGAAAATTTAAAACTATTCCTACCCTTAGTATAATTTGAGGAAGGTAAATTACAATCCTCTCTGTGTGTCTCAGGTGACTGAGTGAGGCCATCAAGAGTATCTACTGCTATCTTTCCTTTGTCCTACAAAATACATAAAAGTAAAGTAGTAAGTTTATGTAAAATTATCATAAAATAACAATGGCTAATATTTATGTAGCATGTTACGTTTTCATAGCAGTTATCTGTCATACATTATCTCACAACCTGCTCACAAAAATTTTGTGAGAAAAGCACTACTCATAATTATTTTGCAAATGAGTAAACAAGCTATAAAAGAGGTTAGGTGATTTGTCTAGATCATTTGGACAGTTAGCCAAGAGCCCAAGAACAGATTCAAATTCAGGTGGTCTTGACTATTCACTAAGCCACATCCCTACCTAGAAGGTGATTTAGCAACTTTATGAAAATTAACACATCTCTTACAGACATATTAGAGGCTTAGGCCTGGGTCCCTGCAGTGCCTTCCAGTTCTCAATCTGCACTATAACAGTAGGAGACTGGAGACTTGAACCTTAAAATCTTCTCACTCTAAGACTGGGATTATTACTAATGCTTGGACATATATGGTAAAAACTACTTTTCATAGAGCAATGCCAATCCTGCTGTGTCCTGTCATGGCAATGAGTAAATTTCAGTGTAATTGGGCATGCAACTAAAAAAGGCACAACATTTAAAAGTCCCAATTAAATACCAAATTAGATATTCTGGAATGCAAAGAGCTTAATTGAAATTAAGAAAACTATTGTAAGAGCTGGTTTTATGGAAAAAATAATAAAATGAATAAAACATTTGGTTAAATTGATCAGAAAAATAGTGATAGGGTTTTTTTTTTTTTAATCACAAATGAAAAGGGTGAACAGACCAAAAATAAAGGAGCTATTTTGCTCACCTTTATGCCAGAAAACCTGACAATTTAACTGACATGGATGAATATTTACAAAAAATATAAATTTTCCAGATTAATAGAAGAGGAAATTAATTATTATTATAGTATCCTTTTAGAAAAAAAGAAATTGAACAAGCTATCAATGAACTCCCTAAGAAAAAAAAAATCTTCAGGTTCATATGGATTTACAGATGAATTCTACCAAACATTTAAAGAACAATTTTAATACTAAATAAACTGTTTGGAAAAAACAGGCAAAGAAGGATTCCTGCTAAATTCCTTCTATGATACAAATATGGAACTGATAATCTAAATCAGGAAGAGCCAAAACAGAGAGAGACAATTGCAGACCAATCTCCCTAATGAATAAAACATTTTAAATAAATTAATGAGTTTACAGCAACATATCAGCAGGATAACCATTAGGACCAAGTGGGATTTATAGCAGGAATGCAGGGATGGTTCAGTATCAGGAAAACTATTGCCATAATCAACAAAACTATTGCCATAATCAAAAATATCAATAACAAAACTAAGAGAAATCATATGATAATCTCAACAGATGCCAACAAATCTTCTGATAAAGGACAACACCTATTTCTATTAAAAACATGAGAGCGTGGAATAATTTTTTTCTTAAAATAATATGCAGTATCTAAAACCCACAGGATGTTTCATTTGTAATGGAGTGAAGCTGGACATATTCCCAATAAGATCAGGGACAAAATAAGGATGCCTATTATCATCACTTTTATTTGGCATTGTACTAAAAATATTGACTTTAACTAAGAAAAGAAAAATAAATGAAAGGATAATTCCTATAAGCAATGAGGGGATAAAACTATCACTCTTTGAAGATGAAATGATCATATACTTAGAGAATATTAGAAAATTGCCTAATACCTACTTGAAAAGTTAATAGTTTAGCAAAGTTGCAGGATATAAAATGAACCCATACAAATCATTATTTCTAAATATCACTGACAAAGTCCAGTAGCAATAAATAGAAATTTGATTTAAAATAACTGTAGACCAAATAAAATATTTGGGTGTCTTTCTGTCAAGACAAACCCAGGAACTATATGAACACAATTACATAACACTTCATACACAAATGAAGTAAAGTCTAAACAATTGGGAAAATATCAATTGTTCATAGTTAGGCCAAGCTATTATGAGAAAAATGAAAATTCTACCTAAAATTGATCTTTCTGTTAAGTGTTATACCAATAAAACTGCCAAATTTATTCTGTAGAGCTAGAATTTTTTTTTAAAAATCACCTAAACAAAAGGGGAAGAATATCAAGTGAATTAATGAAAAAAAGACAAAGAATGGTGGCTTAGAAGTGAAAATGGGTACATGATTTGGGCATAAAGATCGATACCATAGACACATTAGAAGCTCAAGGGATAGTTTGCCTATGAAATCTTTGAAGAAAGGAGGAATTTAAAAGAGAACTAGAGAACCTTATGAAATGCAAAATAGACCATTTTGATTACATTACATTATATTGTTTCAGCACAAACAAAACCAACAGAAACAAGATTAAAAGAAAATTACAAAGTTGGGGAAATCTCACAGCCAGTGTTTCTGATAAAAGACTTATTTCTAAATGATATAAAGAACTGTGTCAAATTTATAAGAATAGAAGTCATTCTTCAATTTATGAATGGTCAAAGGATATGAAGAGATGATGAAATTAAAGCCATCTCTTGGAGAGACAGGAACTGATGCTAAGTGAAATGAGCAAAACAAGGAGATCATTATACATTTCAACGATAGGAGGATCAGTTCTGATGGAAGTGGCTATCTTCGGCAATGAGATGATCCAGATCAGTTCCAGTTGATCAGCAATGAACAGAACCAGCTACACCCAGCGAAAAAACACAGGTTATTTTTACCTTCTTTCCAAATCCGATTTTTCTTGTGCAACAAAATAACTGTATAAATATGTATACATATGTATACATTGAATTTAACATATACTTTAACATCTTTAACATGTATAGGATTACCTGCCATTTAGGGGAGGGGGTAGAAAGGAGGGAAAAAGTTGGAATAGAAGTTTTTGCAAGGGTCACTGTTGAAAAATTACCCATGCATATGTTTTGTCAATAAAAAGCTACAATAATAATAAAAAATAAAAAAGCTTTAATTAAAAAAACAAAATGTAAAAAAAAAGAAATTAAATTCATCTAAATTCATATTAAAATGCTCTAAATGATTATTGATTAGAGAAATGCACATTAAAACAACTCTGAAATGCCATCTCAAACCTCTCAGATTGACTTGAGATGACAGGAAAAGATAATGATATATGTTGGATGGGATGTGGAAAAACTGTTGGTGGTGGAATGTTGAAATGATCCAATCATTCTGGAGAGCAATCTGGAACTAAAGGACTATTAAACTTGCATATATTTTACCCAACAGTGCCATTATTGGGTCTGTATCCTAAGAAAATCATAAAAGAAGGAAAATGACCCGCATTTATATTTTTTAAAAGTTTGTGATATATCTTTTTGTAATAGCAAAGAAATGAAAGATGAGTATCTACCCACTAGTTGGGGAATGGCTGAACAAATTGTGGCATATGAAGATAATGGGATATTATTGTTGCGTAAAAAATGAGGAATAAGGTGATTTTCGTAAGGCCTGAAAAAATTTACATGAACTGATGCTGAGCCAAACCAGAAGAACCAGAAATAAGTTTTATAAAGTAACAGCAAGAATTCACAATTATCAACTATGAAAGACTTGGTTCTTCTCAGAGGTTCAGTGATCCAAAGCAATTCCAATAGTCTCTGGACAGAAAATGCCATCTGCATCCAGTTTTAGCAAAAAGCTAAAACAGACCTAATAAAGGGGAAAAAAGTCTTGATAAGATGTTCTATAGCACCAAAAAATCTCATAAAGAAATGCAAAAAGGTAGAAATAGTAAATACATCCTCTTCTGATAAAATGCAATAAAAATTAAATTCAGTAAAGGTCCAGGGAAAGATAGACTAAAAATAATTACAAATTAACTAATCCTAAAGAATGAATGAATGAAACAAAAATTTCATTCAAGAGAATGACAATGAGACGATTACATAATATTGTGAGATAGTCAAATAGTTCTTAGGGGAAATTTTATATTTATAAATGCTTGCATGAACAAAATTGAGAAAGAGAATCATGCAAGTAGAAGAGCTGAGAAAAGAATAATTTAAAAAAAATCAAATACCAAATTAGAAGTACTGAAAATCAAAGAAGAGATGAATAAAATTGAAAGGAATAAAACAATTGAACTAATTATTAAACTAGTTAATAAAATTAATAATTGGTTTTATGAAAAAGTCAACCAAATACATAAATTTTGGTTAATTTAATGAGAAAAAGAAAAAAAAATTACTACCATGAAAAATGAAAAGTTTTAACTTACCATTGAAGAAGAAATTAAAGCACTAATTAGGATCTATTTTGTCTAATAAATCTGACAAATTGAAATGGTTGAATATTAACAAAAATATTAAGTGCCCACATTAACAAAAGAAGCAGCATTAAATATTCCTGTTTTTAAAAGAGGTATTGAACAAGCCATCAGTTAATTCCCTAAGGAAAAAAAAATTCCTGAGGCCCAGATGCATTTACAAATCAATTACACCAATCATTCATAAAACAACTCCAACTTCCTTTTATACAAAAATATGGTGCTGATACCTAAACCAAGACACAAGACAAGCCAAAACAAATATATATGTATATATATATATATATATATATATACATATATATATATACATATATAACATATATATGTATATATGTAATATATGTGTATATATATAATATATATGTATATATAGATATTATATATATCTATATATATATAATATATATATATAGATCTATATATACATATAATTTGTCACCAAAATGTCACCAAAAACATTACAACAATTTATTAACAGGACAATACACTGTGACCAAATATGAATTATGCCTAGACTGCAGAGCTGGTTTAATATAAAGAAAATTATTGCCATAATTGACCATATCAGTAAGAAAGGTAACATAAATCATATAATTTCAATAGATGCAGAAAAAAAACTTTTGACAAAATACAGCATCCATTAATATTAAAATCACTTCAGGCTATATGAATAAATGGAATTTTTTCTTAAAATTATAAGCATCTTCTTTCTTAAACTATTAGCAAGTATTGTTTCTAATGTAAAAAGGTGCATGCATTACCGATTGCATCAGTGATGAAACAAAGATCCCATTTATTACATTCAATTTTGTACTAGAAATATAGCCTCTAGCAATAAGAAAACAGAACTAGAAGGAATTAGAATAGGCAATGAAGAAAGAAACTCATCACTTTTTGCACTTGAAATGATGGTCTACTTAGATAATCCACCAAAAATGACTTGAAATAACTTTAGCAAAGTTGTAGGATACAAAATAAGCTGAAATAAATCATCACTATTTCTACATGTTGGCAAAAATGCTGAGTAACAAGAGATAGATAAATTCCATTTAAAATGACTTTAGAGAAAATAAATTTCCTGGGTGTCTATAAGAACACAATTTCCAAACACTTTTCACACAAAGAAAGTTGCTCTTTGTTAGGCCAAGTTAACATAATAAAAATGACAATTATGTCTAAATTAATTCACTTTATGGCCATACAAATCAAACTGCCTAAAAATTATTTTATAAGGCATGACAAAATGAATCTGGAAACAGAAAATTCAAGGATATTAAGAGAATTAATGGGAAAAAATTCAAAGGATGGTAGTCTACCAATGCCAAACCTAAAACTCTATTATAAAAGGAGCAGTCATCAAAAGTATTTGATACTGCTTGAGAAATAGACTGGTAGAGCAATAGAATAGGTTGGGTATACAAGACACAATAGTCTATGGCTATAGGAAGGTGCTATTTGATTAAACGGGAAAACTCAAGCTTCTTTGCCACTTATGAAGGTATGATTCCCCTCATTTCCGTGTTTTTGTAGTACAATCACCTTTCCACCTCTATTTTTATAACAGTAAAATCAAATTATACAACACTATGTCTATCCATAACAGAAATACAGTTCTCAAGAGTTCTTTTCTTTTTACCTTTTTATGTTTCTCTTGAGTTCTATATTTGGAAGTCAGATTTGCTGTTCAGCTCTGGTCTTTTCATGAGAAATAAATGGAATTCAACTGTTTCATTTAATGTTCATCTTCTTCCCTGAAAGAAAATGCTCAGTTTGGTAGGGTAATTTATTCTTGGCTGCATTCCAAGTTACTTTCCCCTTCAGAATATGATATTCCAAGTCCTTCACTCTTTTAAGGTGGAAGCTGCTAGATCCTAAGTAATCCTTATTGTGGCTCCTTGGCATTTGAATTGTTTCTTTCTGGCTGCTTGTAATATATTTTCCCTTGGTCTGATTGTTCTGAAATTTAGCTACAGTATTCCTTGGAATTTTAATTTTGGAGTCTCAGGAGGTATTTGGTGAATTCTTTCAATGGTTACTTTACCTTTTGATAACTATGACATCTGGGCAATTCTCTTTGATGATTTCCTGGAAAAGTGTCTAGGCTCTTTTTTTTTAAATCATGGTTTTCCAGAAGCCCAATAATCCTTAGACCTATTTTCCAGATCAATCGTTTTCCCAAGGTTTTTTACATTTTTTTTGTTTTTGTTTTACTTGACTGATTCTTGATAGTCCATTCAGTCGTTCATTTCCATTTGCTCAGTTCTGAATTTATTTTTAATGAATTATTTTCTTCGTTTACTTTTCCCCCCTACTTTTTGTATTTTTTCAATTGAATTTTTAAATGAGTTGTTTTGTTTATGGGATTTTTTTTCCATTTCACAAATTCTGTTTTTCTGGGAGTTTGTCTATTTTATTAAATCTATTTTTTAATGAATTATAAGCTTTTTCCAAATCCTCTTGCCAAGTTTTCATTTCCCTTCCTATTTTGCTTCCAGCTCTTTTTAAAGATACTTTTTCTTTTCTTTTAGGAGAGGCTTGTGTGATGGCGACCAATTTATGTCAGGCTTCATCTGGAGATGATCTGCTTTTAGTCTTCTCAAGATTTGAAATCTGTTCTTCTCTTTCACCATAAAACTGTCTACAGCGAGAGTTCTCTGCTTTTTAAACTCATTTTTAAAAATAATGTTTGTTTTTAGGGCAGGGGAGGTTTTCCAAGCTTTCTCTACAAGCAGCAACAGCTGCAGCTGCACTGAGACTGTGCTGACTCACTCCCAGTGCTGGGTGGGCATGGCCAGGTCCCATGAGATTCTGGAGTTTTAAGATTTACTATTTACCTTTTTGTGTTTGTGTTGGATGTTTTCTAACTTTTCTGCTGATCTACTAGCTTGCAACCAGGGCAGAGTGGCTAACACTGCTGTAGATCCCTTCCTGTAGATTTTCTACAGCACAGAGTCTGCACCACCCCCATCTGTGCTGTCTGCCCTGGTGTCTGTGTTCCACCTGCTTGCAATTGGCCCACTTACCTCTGTGTGGGATTGAAACTGACCTTTTCTGGTTATCTTTGAAATTATCTTCTGCTGGTAATTTGTTGCACTCCCAATATTTGTGGATTCTGCTATCCAGAAGTAATTCAGAAGCTGGATTTGTGAATTAGTCTGAGGGTTGTGAGAGAAGGTCAGAAAGAAATGTGTGTCCTCTCTGTCATCTTAGCTCCACCCCTGTAAGACTCTAGCTTCTGGAATAAGAACTTACTCTTTGTCCAAATTGCTGAAAAAAAAAACTGGAATATAGTATGCCAAAAACTCAACATCGCACTTCTTGATCCTATGTTGATCAAAATGGGTGCATGAGTTAAGCATAAGGCTTGATAGTTAAAAGCAAATCAGGAGAGCAAGAGATAATTTACCATTAATTCATTTGGAAAAGGGAAATTTCATGACCAAATAAGATGCAAAGAACATTATAAAATGTAAAGTGGATAATTTTTGACATTAAATTAAAAAAACTTTTTAATAGAAGCTGTGCAGCCAAGGTTATAAGAGAAGTAGAAAGCTGGGAAATAATTTTTACATCCAGTTTTTCTGTTCAAGGCCTCATTTATAAAATATATAGAGAATTGACTCAAATCATAAGTATGCAAGCTATTCACCTATTGAACAATAGTCAAAATATATGCGCAGACAATTGGTATATGAAGAATTTAAATCCAAATATAGACTTATGGAAAATGTTCTAAATATCTATTGATTGGAGAAATGCAAATTAAAACCATCCTGAGGTACCATCTTATTCCTATCTGATTGGCTAAGATTACAGAAAAATATGATGATAAAGATTAGAAGGGATATGGGTAAATAGGTACACTAATGCATTGATGGTGGAGTTGTGATTTGATATTACCATTCTGGAGAGCAATTTGGAACTATGTCCAAAAGACATTCAAATTGTGCATAATCTTTGATTGAACAGAGCCATTACTGGGTTTGTGTCTCAAAAAAAAAAATCACAAAAGAATACAAATTACCTAGATGCTTAAGATGTTTATAATAGCTCTTTTTGTGGTAATAAATAATTGGGGGGAAAAAAGAGTAGATATCTATCAATTAACTAATGGCTGAATAACTTTTGCTATATAGAAGTGATTGCATATTATTGTTCTTTAAAAAATGCTGCCCAGGCTTGTTTATTAAAAATCTGGAAAGATTTACATGAACTAATGCTGAGTAAATCAAAGAAAACCAGAAAATCACTGCACACAGCAATAAAATTATTCCATGATTAACTATAATAGACTTGGTTCTTCTCAGGAATTCACAGATCCAAGGTAATCTCAGTATAGTTTAGATAGAAAATGGCATCCACATCTAAAGAAAGAACTATAGAGACTAAATGTGGACTAACATATACTATTTTCACCTTGTTTCTGTCTTCTGTTTTTTTCTCATGATTTTCTCGTTTTTTTCTGTTTTTTTTTTCTCCCAACAAAATGCACATAGAAATTTATGTAAAATGAATGCATATAGCATTCTCACTCTTTCAGTTGTTGTTTGCTTGCATTTTGATTACTTTCCTAGTATTTTTTTCCTTTTTGTTCTGATTTTTCTTGTTCAACAAGATAACTGTATAAATATATTGAATTTAACTTATATTTTAACGTATTAACATGTTTTAGAATACATGCTATCTAGGGGAGGGGATGGGTGGAAGGAGGGGATGATTTGGTACAGAAGGCTTTGCAAGGCTCCCTGTTGAAAAATTACTCATGCATATGTTTTATAAATAAAAAAAGTCTTAATTTAAAAAATTAAAAAGAAATATTTTTTTTCCTGTAGGCACTGCTTTGGCAGCAGTTCATAAAAATAATAAAATAAAATGAATGCATGTGCATAATCATAAGAACATAAAATGCTCAATAAACATTAAAGTATCATATTTGTTTTTAAAAAGAAAAATATATGACATAAATTTCCATGGAGAAAAAAAAACAAGTTATAGCCATATAGAAAATGTCCTGTGTCATTAGTAATTAGAGAAATGAAAAACTGGAATATGTCTGATGTCATAGCTTATAACTACTAAATGGGAAAAGATAAAAAAGAAAAAAATTCTGGAGGAGAAAATGTAGAATTACTTATATTAATGTATTGTTGGCTGAATTGTGAGCTAGTATAGAAATTATGCAGAGCAATTTCAGACTTATGCCCCAAAGTATACTTTGTGTATGTATATACTTAAATCATGAATACCTTTCACTTAGTGACACATTAAGCCTATATGTGAAAGAGATGGAAAATGAGAAAAAGGACCCACGAATATAAAAATAAAAATAAGAAACGCTTTTTTTTGGTGGGGGGGGGCGCGGGGGAAACAGGAGGTCAAAGATATCAATGTATTCATCAATTGGATGACAGCTGAACAATGATATATAAATAAAGCATAATCATAATCTGCTTTGATGAAAGTTGCGTTGTACATTGGGAGGGAGGGAAATAAGGAAAACAAGTGGTAGATGAATCAATCTGATGAGGAGATAATTTGCCTAATAATTTGGGTGTCTCTGTTGTCAAATGGTATCTGGTATGGGACTTTCCAAAGGATGTGGTTCAACTCAATTTTCCCCATTGCTATAAATCCTTAGATTGGGATCTTGCAAGTCAGCATGGTTTAATAACATTTAAGTCCACCATACAACCCTGCTTTAAAACAATCACAGTTTTAATTTAATTTGCATCATTGCACCCTATGTAATCATTTGCATAAATAACTACTCTGAATGTTTGATCAATTTCTTTGGCTACTGAGAAGCCATTGATCATTCTTCATTGGCAATATTAGTTTTGATAACAAATTGAACATGCTTAAGATTAAAATCATGGGCTTCAGTTTTCCTTTATTGCAAATTTTTATCACCACAAAAAAAATAGATACATTTATGGGCAGGGACAATGTGGGGATGAGTTTGGTTTGAGTATTCATGTTTAATACCCTGGTTTTGTTTCTGCTTTTGTTTTTCTTTCAAAAGGTGAAAGTCCTGGGAGGGAAAGAAAATTAATGCTTGTTAACAGAAAAACAAAATAAAATGAAGATTAAAAAAAAAAAAAAAAAACATTTTGCTGTTGTATAAATTGCTTTCCTGGTTCTGTTCACTTTATCTTGTACCAATTGATAAGTCTTCAGATTTTTTGTTCCTTTCTAGACTTGCTATTATCACTTCTTTCTTTGTATTAATTTTTCCCCAGATTTTATTTCTAAGACATTCTTCTCCTTGAAAATTAACTTTAAAGTGGCCAAAACAGAGAAGAATACAACTTTTTCTTGAAGCCCATTCATCCTTTTGCTCTCAGTGGATAAAGCACTGGACAATAGCTTTACAAAATCAAAGCAAGAGAGTCATTCTGTTAAACATCTCCAGACTACAAACCATTCTCTGTCTGGAGAGATGGCAATAGGAACAAGAATTCAAATCCATGAGAAATATTAATAGTGGTACTGAGTATAAAACTAGTTTCCCTAAACTTGTTACTATTCTGCCTAAGAGAAAATGAACTTTGCTAATTTCTCCTGGCTCCACAGAAGCCCAATCAGTCAATGATACTCTCTATTCACTCAGCATAAGGTCTAGCACAGCAGGCAGTAAAGGTGTTGGTTGAAAAATCTGTTGGGATTTCCCATTTCTTATGAGATCATAATATCTTTTTGCTTTTTACCTGGAGAGTCTCTGATTTTGATTTGGGTAGGGCCACTTCCTTCATAGTTTCCATCTCTCCTCCTCTCCCCATGAAAACTATTTCCCTCAGCAATAGCTCACAACTGCTACTGTAATTACAACCATTTTGGTATAAACATTTGTTTCTATTTTGTTGCAGATAATTGTGCACTCAGTATAGTCTGTGAAACTGAGATGCAACCAAGTATGGATCGATTCTCTAATGCATAGTTGCTCCATCAGCCAGCACCACATCATCCATATGTGGAAACATTGTTCCAGCAAATAGAGAAGCTTTGAATGCTGTGGATAAATTCTCTTATCTTGCCATTGATTATGGAATTGGAACATTCTTTGCCAGAGCTAGCTCACTGTTTGAGAGGCTCTGAGGGAAAGTTTGGCAGATAAGACATATTAGACTGACAATCAAACCAAAGGGCTACAGAGCTGTTGTGCTTGCCTTGTTGCTGTATGTCTGTGAAAGTTGAACAGTATATCAGCACCATGCCAAAAAATGGAATTACTTCCATTAGAATAGTCTTAAGAAGAATTTGAGGCTCCTATCAAATAGCATAAAATATTAGACACTGAGGGCCTTTCTTGAACTAACCTGCCAATCATCCAAACTACTAGAGAGAGTACAACTCTTTTGAGCTGACCACATTGTTTTGAATGCCTTATGGACACTTGCCAAAATATTTTTTTTATTGGGGAACAGGATAAGCACTCACAAGGTGGCCAGAAAAAGCAATACAGAGATACTCTCAAGACCTTTAGAATTAATTGCACGTCATGGGAGACACTGGCATAGTACCACTTAGCATGGTGTACTCACATCAGAAAAATGTGCTCTATGAGCAAAACAGGATTGAATTAGCCCCAAAGAAGCCACCTCAAATGTTCATGAGGATTATTTGTGTCTGGCCTGTGGCACAGGATTCCAAGGTTGTATTGGTCTCATCAGCCACAGTTGGATATGCTAAGCTGATGTGAAGACAGTAATGTCATTTTAGTCTTCTTTGAAAATAAAGGATGATATCCATTACTTCTGGCACCTTACAATATTCTTAAGGTTAGTGCTAGAGGAAATACCCAAAAAAGTCAAAGGAAATCTAGAGGACCTACCAGAAATCTAGCTAATGAAGTCTGCACTCGACGGTATATAGAAAGCCTCCCACAACTTCACAAGAATCCTCTAAGGAACATCTTCTCTAATAATTATCATCATCATCATCATCATCATCATCATCATGACTAACATAGTGCTACATGCCAGATTCTGTGCTAAGCACTTTGTGAATATTAGCTCATTTGATCCTCACAGCAATGCTGGGAGGTAGTTGCTATTATTCTCCACATTTTACAGTTGAGGAAACTGAGGCAAACTGAAGGTAAGCGTCTTGCCTGTTGTCATATACATAGTAAACAATTATGTTCTTTTTGAAAATAAAGGATAATATCCATTACTTCTGGCACCTTACAATATTCTTAAGGTTAGTGCTAGAGGAAATACCCAAAAAAGTCAAAGGAAATCTAGAGGACCTACCAGAAATCTAGCTAATGAAGTCTGCACTCGACGGTATATAGAAATCCTCCCACAACTTCACAAGAATCCTCTAAGGAACATCTTCTCTAATAATTATCATCATCATCATCATCATCATGACTAACATAGTGCTACATGCCAGGTTCTTGCTAAGGACTTTGTGAATATTAGCTCATTTGATCCTCACAGCAATGCTGGGAGGTAGTTGCTATTATTCTCCACATTTTACAGTTGAGGAAACTGAGGCAAACTGAAGGTAAGCGTCTTGTCTGTTGTCATATACATAGTAAACAATTATGATCTTTTATAAAATAAAGGATAATATCCATTACTTCTGGCACCTTACAATATCCTTAAGGTTAGTGCTAGAGGAAATACCCAAAAAAGTCAAAGGAAATCGAGAGGACCTACCAGAAATCTAGCTAATGAAGTCTGCACTCGACGGTATATAGAAAGCCTCCCACAACTTCACAAGAATCCTCTAAGGAACATCTTCTCTAATAATTATCATCATCATCATCATCATCATCATCATCATGACTAACATAGTGCTACATGCCAGATTCTGTGCTAAGCACTTTGTGAATATTAGCTTATTTGATCCTTACAGCAATGCTGGGAGGTAGTTGCTATTATTCTCCACATTTTACAGTTGAGGAAACTGAGGCAAACTGAAGGTAAGCGTCTTGTCTATTGTCATATACATAGTAAACAATTATGATCTTTCTCACTCCCTGTCTTGGACTCAATCCACTGAGCCCTACAAATGCAAAG
This sequence comes from Sminthopsis crassicaudata, assembly GCF_048593235.1. NCBI lineage: Eukaryota > Metazoa > Chordata > Mammalia > Dasyuromorphia > Dasyuridae > Sminthopsis > Sminthopsis crassicaudata. Next base: position 270,266,424 of record NC_133621.1, on the reverse strand, counting down.
GTTCCAAAATTGTGCTAACATCCCCACATCAATTGAAATGGTTAGCTACATGCCCCTTGGCAAAAGCCACAAAGAATCTGAACCTTCACTAATTTTTTTTCCCTTTCACCTGCCTTCACCCTTTTCCCAAGATTCAATTTTGGGAAAAGTCTGACATTGAAATAGCAGGAAAAAGCAATAAAATTGGAAGCTTTAGAACATGCATTGGCTTCCCCCTCTCCCTTCTCCTCACTGTTACCCTGCTTCAAAGGGAAAATAGCTAGTGTTTACACAAGTGTTACTTTGGAGAATCTAAATTTTCCTCTATGGAAAGAAATTAAAACTGCTATTCCATGCCTTAGATAATAGGATAATTTATTTTCTTCCCCCCTAGAAAACAAGGATGAGCATAAGGGAACTCGAGTGTGCATTAAAAGAACAATTTAAATAGGACTTGTAAATTCAATTGTAAGCCAAGTTGTAAATTATAACTATCTTTCAGGAGGCTTAAAGTAAGTCTTCACACATAACTCAGTTCAACAATTGTTCAAATTAATGAGTTCACATTTTTCATTAACAAGGTTCAAGCAAACGCTGTGTGTGTATGTGTGTGTGTGTGTATTTCCAATGCAGATCTTTTTTTCCAGTGTCTCCTTTTTCTTAAATGCTAATTCTTCTTTTTCTTCCAGCCTGCTGCTACCACCACAACTGTCCACTCCAGTAAACACTAGAGCCAAAGATCTAGTGGCCTTCCAGAGTCTCATGACCTTCTGAAATTTACAAGATCACCTGGGCTCATCCATTTTGAGGTTTGGACTCAGTCCCACCTAATGACTTTGGAAAAGATAAATCTTTCACAATTCCCTTACTCTACTTTCCCATGAATCTTTTGAGGAGTCCTTATGATTGGACAACACAAAGGAAAAAGAACATTTAAGGAGGGGGACAGAGGATTCTTCAGCCAGTACTATTGGTATACAGATAACTCTTAAATAGTACAAATAATGACTTCTCTGAAGTTGGTCCGCATTTTTACACTATTTGAAGTTATATGTAGGTCAAATATGGCCATTGGTTCTAGCCATATTCAACCATGTAGTCTAGCAAATCCAATTGATGCATGTGAACAATTCATAAGCTTCAGTATTTGAAAAAATTGGAATCAAACTAAGCTCTGCCTCCAGAAACAATGGGAAGACTTAACAAAAATAGATTCAATCAGATGGAGACATAATCTATATTTTCTCAAAAACAACTGGAGAAAAGGGCATATAATACAAATGTGTCCCATAGGTAGGAAAACCAGGGAGAAACTTCAAAAGAATGGCTTTAATAAATCTGCCATCTATACAACAGAGTTCAAATCTAGTCCTTTTCATTTATTAGCTGTGTTCCCTAGCCAGGAATGATAATACTTAAAGTATTTTAAGTACAACTGTTTGTTGTAAATTTGCAGCAAAAACAGAGATAAAAGTATATAAACCACAAAGATATTAGGTATTTGGGAGCTATTCATATCACCAATAATTGTAAGAGGAATGATTTGTCCATTTTTTATCTAGTCTATTTTCATCTGTATTCATTAAAAGTTCATGAAAATGTGTTTGAACTGCCACAGATTTCATACTGGGTTTCAGCCAAATACCTATAGGTCATTAAATTTTAATGATTTGTCTCTGTATTTGAGTATTGACAAACTAGATTTACTTGTTTATTCTTCATATATACATTGGCCTTCTCTCCAAGAAGTACATGCTTTTTCAAATAATTGTATCAATGATGACCAATTTGCTGTCCACAATATATACACAGTATAATACATATATGATGATGGAGTTATTACTTGCTCAGTGGGGCTTTGAATTAGCCAAACCATTGTCCAAATCTCTTCAAAATATATTGTGGTGCTAAATGTTAGAGAATGTTATAGAAGTTCTACAGGATATCATCAGGTAAGGAACAAACAATGGAGAGAATGTATCTCTTGATTAGATCTTGCGATGTCACAAGTATAACCAACATGTTGACCACCAGATTTACAAACTGGATCACAGACAATCCCTACTGAAACCAAAAGACCTACAAGGTGAACTGACATTTGGATTTGTTGGAAAAGCAAGGGAAATTTATTAGAGTATTAGGGGAAGGGGAAGGGGAACTAGGAGAAGGAAAAGAAGAAAAGAAAAAAAAAGGAAAATGAAAAAGGGGTAAGGGAAAAAAATAGGGGACAAGAGAATACTGATGAGGAGGGAGGAAGGGAGGGGGAAACAAAGAAGACCAAGGAGAACCAAAATTGGCAACAGGAACAGTTGGGGGAGCGTGTTGGGAGTGAGGGTCATCGGAGTGGGTATACATTGTTTCTGTATTCTTAGGTTCAGTGAATTTGGAGCTGAAAGAAATGTGAGTTGGTGATGCAAAGAATACATTTCACATCATGAATGGAATAGAGAAAGGTAGCAGGGAAAAAAAGCAGGATCGGGAAAGTTGCAGAAATGTCCTTACAGATTGGACGTTGAACCCAAGTCAGTAGAAAGTAGCAACAAAATACTGATACCTTCTACTCCACAATAATGTGACTTAAAAACAAAGCAGACTTTGATGATCTCTCCTAGTGGAAGCGTGCAACACTGGGATATAAAGTAATACAGAGAATCAAAGTATCCCCGTAGAATATTTGAAAATAGCCATGTTTTCTTACTCTTTTTCTATCATATCCGTATCTCTTGTCTCTGAATTCATCAGTGAACCTCCTAGAAAGTAACACCTTTAAAAACCCAATCTGGATCTCATCTAGCATTAGGATTTCATTTTAAAATATAAACCGAAACTCCAAGAGGAAGTGCTTTGCCCATGATTACGAAAGTAAGCAACAGAGCAGCTCCCGAGATTCGACCGCGAGACCTAAAGCTCATCCACCCTCGCGATGTCGATCTCGACTCTCCAAGGTGAGAGCTAACGGATCCGCACTCACGCACTCACCAGTGCTGTGTTTTGATCCTGTATCGCATCCGCGTGAGCTGCGGACCTGATAAAAGCACGCGCAGTTCAGTTCCCCTCCTGCCATTGCCAGAGTTGCAGTCGGCTCTAGGGCTGAATTGTTTCTTACTGTTGCGGGCTCACAGGTTTCTAAACCTCTGGCTTGGGTTATTGACATTTCCCCTTTTAGTTCTTTAATCCCCCCTTTATTTTTACCTTTTAATTCCCCCTTTATTTTTCCCCTTTAATTCCCACTTTATTTTTCCCTTTAATTTCTTATTTTTCCCTTTAATTCGCCCTTTATTTTTCCCTTTAACTCACCCTTTATTTTTCCCTTTAATTCCTCCTTTATTTTTCCCTTTAATTCTCTCTTTATTTTTCCCTTTAATTCCTCCTTTATTTTTCCCTTTAATTCTCCCTTTATTTTTCCCTTTATTTTTTCCCTTTAATTCTCCCTTTATTTTTCCCTTTAATTCCCCCTTTATTTTTTCTCTTTAATTTCTGCTTTATCTTTCCCTTTAACTCACCCTTCAATTTCTCCTTTAATTCCTCCTCGTATCAGGCTGAGGGGCCGGGAGGGAGAACTCCCTCCCGGCCCTGAAGCCTGCTTCCAAAATGAAGCTTTTTCATTTCGGCAAGAAAAAGCAGTTTCCACCTGGTCCCTCCATCAAGCTGCCGATGTTCTTTGGGTTCCAAAAATCCCTCTACATCCCAGGATACATGATCCAGAGCAAGGACCTCCGGAAGATTCACAAAGCTGCCTTGGCAGGCAAAGTGGCAAAAGTGCAGTATCGGCTGCTGTTAGGAAAAAACAGTGTAAACGATCAGGATAAAAAGAAGCGGTAAGAGCAAAGCTTGGGAGAGGGGGAGAGAAGCGAAAGCCCCCACCGACGGAACCTCAGACATCCTACCCCCATCCCTCCCCCTGAATGTTTGTCCCCTGCCCCAATTAACCTCCTCGAAATCAAAACACCTGAGTACCTGAGACAGGGTTAAAGTCAGGCTTTGACTCCTAGAGATTGGATAACGAGTCACAAAAACTGGTGATGCCTCCTCCCTCCTGCCTGTCCATTTTCAGTGAACTGGAAACTCCTTCCTTTGGCTTTTAACCCGGGTACAACTGGCATATTCTTAAATCAGTACAACGTGAGAGCTAATACTCTGCTGAAATATTGACATGCTTTAAAAGGACTGTGTCACAGTATCCATGAGGATATTTGAGGGATTTTCTTGGTAAAGTTACTGGAATGTTTTACCATTTCCTTCTAAAGCTCATTTTGACAGATAAGGAAATTGCGGCAACCAGAGTTCAGTAACCTGCTTAGGATCACACAACTGTAAGTATCTGACATCAAATTTGAACTCGGGTAGATGTCTTCCTGATTCCAAACCCAGAACACATTACTGTGTCACTTAGCTGCCCCAATTTGGACAAGATATGTGAAGAGTAAAAATTTAAAGGCAGAAAACTGCTTTTAAGATCTACTCTATATATCAGGCACAGGGTTAATAGCAACAGATACAAAGGATTGGGGAACAGGGATTGTTCCTACATTGTAGGAGCTCAGTCAGGTAAGGGATTTAATGAGCAAGGCAGCCTGAGAAACAGAGGAACCAGGAGAGACTAGTGTTACAACACCTAGAGAGAAGGGAATAGCAAGAGAAAGGATGTAGTTTTAAAGGAGGGTCAAAAAGAAGGAGAATGGAGAAAAGACAATTAGATTTGGCAACTAAGAGATCCATTAGAAGAAAGAACATGAGTATCAACAGAAAATGACAGGAGAGGAATTGGAGATACCTCTTGTAGAGATTCCTCTCGTGGCGTTTAGCTACAAAAGATAGAGGCGTGGTATGATAGTGGGGATGGATTGATCAAGTAAAGTTTCTTTGGTGATTGGGGGAGAAGACATGGGTAAGTTTGGAGGCAAGCAGGGAAATAGCCAGAATGTAGTGAAAGATTGAAGATAAGTGAGTAGACGCATGATAGGTAAGATAGAATGCTATCTCTTGTATTTGTAGAAACATTTTCATTGGCAAGGAAAAGGGCTGCTACTTCATGTGAGGTGAAGGGAAAATATTGGTAGGAGGTATTTATAGATGAAATAGATGAGAAGGGTAAAAGAGATTTCAGGGAATGGCCTCAAATTTTGCTCAGTAAATATGAGCCAAGATTTTTAGCTCAAAAAGTGCAGAAGAGTGTACCATGGGAGGTTTGAGAAGAATTGAAAAAATTTCAAAAGACCTGCCATGGTATGTGGCATAATGAATTGTTTAGGGAAGTATAATATCAAAGGATTGCCTTGGATCAGTGAGAGCTCAATTGAGGTCACGTAACATAAATTTATAGTGGCCCTAGTAAGCACAGTTGCATGATTTTCTCCAGCCTTATTTGAAAACATATACACAGGAAGCCTGAGGCTTAGAAGGACAGTGTTGGCAATATGATACATGAGCAATAGATTTAAAGGAAGGCAATGGAGAGTTGAACAGCCATAAGGGAAGTCAGTGGAGGGTTGAACAGCCATATTGCATAGTTCTCCAAAGAGTCAAGATGAAGAAAGGAGAAGAATGTAGCTAGTTCGGTAGTGATGGCCTTGGATTAGAAATCATGGTCTGGATGAAAAACAGAATTTAATTTTGCAAAGCAAAGGAATAGACAGAATGACAACAGATTGTGATCAGATGAGAGAAACGGGATTTGAAAGCATGGCAGTGCTGAATTTGTAGATGGTCGGCTGGGATAGGTGAAGTAGATCATAGGAAATGAAGTTGAGTGAAGTGAGTATGTCTAAGGAGTATGTCTAACCTGTATGTTGTTGAAGATAACACATGGGTGCAAATCACTATGTATAAACTAGATACATACAAGCAGAAATGGGAGTATTCTCACAGAGGGACAGCATTAATTTTAAAGGAGATAACTAAAGCCTCCTGATAGAAGGCAAGACTTTTGCTGAAATCAGGAGGTGGAAGTGTGGAGCATTCCAGTCATGGGGACAGCAAGTAAAGTTACTTAGTGTCAGAAGATGGAGTGCTATGAGTGGGGAAAGGACAGTGGACAAAAATTTATTAAATGTTTACTACGTAACTTACACTTTGCTAAGAGTTTGGAATACACACAATTGTCAAAGACAAACCCTGCTGTCAGAGCACTCACGTTTCAATAAAGCAGATAACATGAAAACATAAAAGTACAAACATGATTCTCCATACAGGATAAACTAGGAATGATCAATGACATCAGTTTTAAGGGGGGTTGGGAAAAGCTTCTTTTAGAAGTTAGTATTTTAGCCAGGCTAGGGCAAGAGATGAAGGCAAGAGAAGAGAATTTCATGGTAAAAATGACTGGAGTCAGGAAGTGGGTGTGTTTTGTGCTACAGTGGACAGTATCTGCTCACTCCATGCTTACTCTCTCAACCAAACTACCGGTTACAATGGGCCAATTGGCTGCATGCTGTATAGAGCAGAAGAGACTCTAGTTGTCATAGAAAATAGAACTCAACCTAGAACTTGCTCAAAGTTTTTATATCTATGACATATATTCAAAGGCTTGTCATGTCTTCACTTTATTTTTCTTTAAATAATTTCCACAAGTATTCCCCCTACAACCCAACAATCCTAATTTCTTGAAAATATGGGGTATTGTATTTAATATAAACACATATAATATATATTTGTTAAAATACAAAAATAAACATAAATGCAAATGATTGGAAGTAACTCTTGCTTTAAAATATTTTTTTTTCTAAAACTAAAGAAAAATGAAAATCCTATACCTAAGCAGTATGTCAGTTCAAAGAAAATGTTAGTCCCTTTTTCAAGGTTGAGATACTTTTAAATATGATCAGAGAACTCTTGGTTATTGAGTCTAAACAGAATGTCACTATTTAATTATCCACCACCAGTTTTAAGTTAGAGTATACTTGATGTAGAGACATACTCAAAAAGGTGAATATGGAATTTGTAAGTGAATATGGAACTTGTGAATTCATTGAAAATGGTCTCAGATTCTTCCCGTCTCCCCTCTACTTTTATGGATATATTCTCCCCTAAAATGCACAGAAACCAAGTTGCCCTCCCATCCTGCTTTCACTCAGCATGATGGTTTACTTTCTTTTTCACCCTCTTTTCCTGTATTTTGAGAATTTTATGCCGCTTTGCTTCCTTCCTTTCACTACTCATAACTCAGTTTCCTGCTTAAGTAATTTCACAAATATAGACAAACACCTTTTAAAAAATTCCTTTTTCCTTTCTGCCAGTTCCTTCCCAGAAATATCATTCTTTTATCTTGTCTTCTTTCCTGAATAAAAAAAGCCTATGTTTATATCATAGCTGATAAACAAGGAGTATGCCTGGATTAAGAAAGAATTAGTAGCGTGAACTGAATGAACAAATTTCAGTTTCTATAAAGTTCCCTTCATAATCTCAATAATCAAAGGCTTCATTTCATCTCCTCTTTTTCTAATTGAATTTTTAAAAACATTAGCAGTTAACTTTTGTAAGAGACATAAAAGTCTTATGGGTTGTTTTTCTGTTTTGTTTACTAATTTAATCACTAATTTGTATTCCCCCTAATGACCCAGAAAGACCTGAATTATATTGAACCTTATGTACTTTCTTGTTGTTGGACCCTGAGCAAATTTATTTCTCAGTTTCTTCAATTTCCTCAAGTATGAGGATGATAATACCTACTTCCCAAAGCTCAAATGAGGTAATATTGGTAAAATGCGGAGCACAGTCTCTGAGTCATAGTAGACACATAAGAGATGCTAGCTTTCCTCTTTATTAAGGTACATCCAAGAAGGGGGAGGAAAAATTCTCTTCCCCTCTAACTCAGACACTGGAAGAAGGCCAGAAGGAAAAGGCAAAAGGAGAGTTCTGAAAAAACAAGAAAAAAATAAAATATACCAATATGAATATTTATATGAATATTCATTACATCAGTAATACATGAATTTATTGTTATGAATATTTCCTCCACCAATACATAACACAACCTCTTTACAACTTGGTGTAGATAATTAGCTAGGAGCAGGTGGTTTTCAATGGATAGAATGCTGGGCTTGGGGTCAGACTCATCTTTGTGGAGTTCAAATCTGGTGTCAGATACTAGCTGTGTGGCTCTGGGCAAATCTCTCAGTCTTGTTTGTCTCAGTTTCATCATCTGTCAAATGAGTTGGAGAATGAAATGGCAAACTACTCCAGTATCTTTACCAAGAAAACTCAACATGAGGAGACAAAAGTGGAACAGGATTAAAATGACTAGACAGAGACTGACATGTATTTAACAAATACACCATCAATGAAAACATTCATCCTCCTTTGAGCAACCTGGTAATATCTTTATGACCTTAGTTCGATTGGGCCATGGACAGCAGACATACCAGACCCTTACTTCAAATCCTATCCTCCATGGCTGAACTGCTAAAATGTTTACCCTGCTGGAATAGCCTATGGCCACCTAGAGCTGCATTTCAGTGCGTGTTTGTAGACAGTGCACACACATGCACATGTGCTTGTACAAAGATACAATATGTAAATGTATAAGGGATTTTTATGAAGCAGCTGCTTCATCAAATATTTTGTAATTGTGGACAAATATCTTTGTGATAAAAGTTATTAGACTTAACCACCAGGCACAGTGAAGCTCACTTATAATCCCAGTTACAGGGAGGCCAAGGCTGGCAGATCTCTGGAATTCATGAGTTCTGGGTTGCAGTGGGCCATGCCTATAGGATCTCTGCTCTATTTGGTATTAGAATGGTTAATTGCAAAGTACAATGGGCCAGCAAGTTACCTCAGGAGAGGTGAAGCAACCCAGATCAGAACCTGAGCAAAGTTCCCTTGATAATCTGTAGTGAAATCTACATCGATCTGCTAGATATATTTCTCCTGCTCTAGCAATTTTGTGTATCACATCCAGCAATGAGAGTTAACCCACATTTTGTATTTATTTATGTGAGATAAGTGGCCATTTATTTTGGAAATGATTTACAGTTTAGGCATAAAAATAATAATGCATGGTATATTAAAAATTATCCTAACAATATTGCAATATTGATTGCTGCAGTATAATATCAAAGAATCACATTGCTCTTTCATTTCTGTAGAACATGTCTTCATCTGGCCTGTGTTACTGGACATTTAGATGTTGTGTCCCTATTAGTAGAAAGAAAATGTAAACTGGATTTGTTGGATCAAGATCGTCGAACACCCTTAATGAAGGTATGCATTAGTTAACCATGCTGTTCAATGAAATGAATTTGGATTTCTGTTTTTGATTAAGAAAATGAACTATTAGTACATAGCTCATTTAAATATCACCAATGTTGCTTGAATATACTAAATTTTATCTTACAATATTATTTCTTTGTATACTATTGACAGGCAATCCAATGTCAGCAGGAGGAGTGTGCAACTATCTTGCTTGAACATGGTGCAGACCCTAATATTGGAGACAACAACAACAATGCTCTTCATTATGTTGCGTATTTTCAGAACATAGACATCGCAGCAAAACTGCTTCGCTATAAAGCTGATATTGAAGCAAAAAACAAGGTGGAAACTAACAATCTTGTAAAATAAAGTAGATTATCATCTAAAAAATCATAGTATCCAATGTACACATTTTATAATTCATTTATTTATGGAAGTATTTCTTTAATGAAAATAATTTAAAATCATTCTGTCATAATTCTGAAGTTCATTAGTCTTCAGAATTTCTAATGTAGGATGGAGGGGTGAGGAAGTCAGGGAGCACATATTACACTGGAGAGATTTCATTCACAGTGGAACTCCTAAGAAGGAAATTCCCTCTACTGATTTAGACCATGGATTGCTTTATGATTTAATCTTTAGAATATGGATTTTTCAACTGGGATCCATTAACTTTGAAAATGCTACAATAAGTTTATAGTTATTTCAATGTAATTGGTTTTGTTGTTTTGTATCTATTTTGGACATTTAAAAACATGATTCTGAAAAGTGGTTCATGACAAAGAAAAAGTTAAGAAACCCAGTGTTAGGGAGAGTCCTGGAGGTACTACATGGTCTCCCACTCAGTACATGTGTCAGCTGCAGGCCCTAAATCTAAGTCTTACTAACTTTGATGCTAGCTAGCTGTTCCATCAAATCTGTCTCTCCACAATCTTCTTCGCATGGTCTATTAGGTCTGCTTCTCAGAATGCATTAATTCTAGCAGATATTACCTGTATTGTTTTCTACATATAGACCTTTACAATGTGACTTTGTCATGAGGAAATGCCATAAGGCTTTTAGGAAAAACCTTTTGAAGTTTGTTCCTACTAGATATAGCTACACAGACAGAGTTTTTACAGGAAAAATTCTTAAGTACATGCTTTCTTTATCCTAATGACTACGCATTTTCTTTTTTAGAACTGCTGAATGATTCCTGATTTGCTAAGACCTAATTCTTAGTCATTGTCACTTGAAAGAGAAAAAAAAAAAACAATAAATATATTAGGAGGGTTGATAAGAAAGGGAAAATGCTAGGTGAATGACTTTGTTTCAGGTTTAGCCCTCTCAAAACAAGACTGGTTTTTAATTTTTTAAATTTCTTGTTGTTGAGTCTGTTGTACACCTCAGGAGAATGGGTAAAAACAAGTAGTTTTCAACGTTAATCTCAGCCAGCATATAACTTTACCTTAGTAGAGTTCCGATGAAATAAGTTTGGCTCCATTTGGACAATAATTGCTTATGAAATGAAAAAAGAGAGAAGATACTCATGAAATAATATGAAAGATTCCCTTAGAAAATTTGAATTTCTGTTTTGTGATTTGATATCTACTTTTACTCTATCATTTTACATATAAGGAAACTTACAGCCCAGACAGATGAAATAATTTGCTTTATGGTCACATAGGGATTAACTAACAGAAGCAAGATTAATGCTCTAGTCTTCTCACTCGAGTGTTCCATTGTACCATATTTTCTGAACATGTCATTAGCAAATTCACAAAATATTTGCAAAATGTCATAAATTGAACTGAAATAAATATAGAATGCTTACTTAATATAACGATATCTTTATTCTAACTTTGCAGGAAGGCCTTACACCACTTTTTTTTGCAGTTAGAGCAAATAAGTGTGATATGGCAGATTTTCTGTTAAAGAATGGAGCAAATGTGAATGCCTTGGATATCTTTCAGAGGTATGATAATTAAAGCTTAAAAGACATGAAACCCCAATGTTTTTTGAGGAATAAAAACAACTTAAATAATGGAACACTTAGTGAAAAACAATAATTGAAATTGAATATCATTGCAAAGCATTGAAAAATGTCAACATCAGTTATGAAAAGAAAATATCCTTATATTTATGAATGCAAGAAGGAAAAAAAAGTTTATTTGGGCATACTAACCATTGTTTACTATTTGCAGTTTTCTTTATTGATTTTAAATCAGCTACGATTATTCCATAGAACTTTTGAACTCTCATAATTCAGCTGATTCTCTTTATGAAATAATCTTAAAATCATTTGCATGGGGATTATAGCATGGAGCATCATCTATGAAAAGGGAAAAAAATCCCTATTTATGACTCTGCAAGAGAAAAAACAGTTCATGTGGGCATACTAACTATCATTTATTGGTGATTATTATTTGCAGTTTTCTTTATTCAGTTTAAATTAGTTAAGATTATTCCATAGAAGTTTTGAACTCTCATAATTCAGTTGATTCTCTTTATGAAGTAAGTTTAATGTCACCCATGAGCATTATACCTTGTGTTTTCCTGCTGCTTCTTGTTTCAATTTTCTCTTAAGAATATGCACATTGTTAAATGCAAATAAATAAATAGAATGATATGATGACATATTTTGATGGACCCTTTATCTTATACATTGTGAATACTCATGCCACGGATTCAAATTTTAATCCTTCCATCCAATCTCATCCTACAGGACTTTTGTCATTAAGAACCTAGGAAACTCCCTGAATTCTTCCCTTTGTTCTTTTAATATTTGAGGACCAGTGCAAGCTTTTGTTTTCAATTCAAGATTAGGCCACCTCTTTTTCTATTCATGTATGTTTGTGACATCACTTACTACATCAGACTCATCAAAATCACCTACTTGTACTCTCCATACATATGTCCATGGATTTTGGGGATTATCTAAATTTTGATTCTTCTGAAATCATGTGTTTCTGTTAAGTATTTTGTAAAATTTACTGTGGCCAAATATCATTCCTGAAAGAATACTGATGTTTATAAAATGAGCTTTTGTGGCAGTGTGAGCATTAGAGAAATGCTGTATGGTTTCTCAAATGAGATCCTACTGGATTTTGTTTTCTCAATAATTTTGAAACCAGTTCATTGTTGTTTTTCAATGCCCATGCAGACTTTTTGCGTGTATATGTCTATATGTATAAACACATGTACAAAGATATAGGTAAACCAACTAAATTAAATGGGGCTGCCCATTAAACTACATGGAATCTGGAAAATTCTTACTTTTCATGTAGTTTTTTAATATGGATTCTATGTCACCATATATGTGGGTCTTTTCCACATCAAAAAGCTTGCTGCAATTAGGAAAATGTCATCCCCAAATAGGAGCATTTGGAAATATTTCTGTCATATACAATCTATTCTTTTTGGACTTTGTGCAAAGCATCCTACATAGCATTGGCAAAAGCCAAAATATCCCTTTAGTGGAATGTGTTATCAAATCTTGTGTTCTTTTAACATTGCATGAAAGAAAATTTTTGGATATCACCAAAAAAATCCAAAACAAAACCCAATGACAGACCAATCCCAATCACAAAACTGATGTTATCCTAATAGATAAAAATGATTGGTTACTATTGTTGGAATGATTTCAGAATTAGTTGATTATGGTCATTCAGATCATAGACTGGCCGGAATTAAAAGTACAAATACAAATGAGAAGAAAGCATAAAGAAGAAATAGAGAAATGTAATCTGCTGTAATTAAAAATGCTATCAACTCTTCCCAATGAGAAAATCAAGCAAATACTAAACCATTGTTCCAATAAAAAAGGCAAAATAGCCCAGAAATTGCATCAGTTGGGAAATGACATCTCTCCCAACAAGAGAGCCATTATATTAACTCGAGCTTAGAATACAACACAATTTGTTAAAAATAATGAGGAGGAATATAGATGAAGATTAGTGTTGCTTCACAAAGAAATGAAAAACCATTAAAGAGAGAATTTGTTTCACTTTTCTCTAATTGCTGGGCATTCCTTCAATGTTCAATATTTGGTGAACACAAAAAGGACTACTATAAATATTTTTGTTATGGAGGTCCTTTTCCCTTTTTTATAATCTCATGAGAATACAAACCTAATATATCTGTTCTTCGAGGTTTACTTGCCTGTTGCAGATAGTTCAAATCGCTCTCCAGCATAGTTGGATCAGTTCACAACTCTACCAACAATGCACTAGTGTCCCAATTTTCTTACATATTCTTCAACTTATAACTTTTTCCTTTCTTATAGTATTAGTTAATATAATGGTTGTGAGATACTTCAGACTTGTTTGACTTCTTTCTAAACTTTTAGAGAAATTGGGTTTCTTCATCTGAAAAATTCTTGCTCATTTATTAACTGGGGGGTGGTTTGTATTCTTATAAATTTGACATAGTCCTTTATATATTTGGGAAATGAGGCCTATATCATAAATACTTGTTACATAAGTTATTTCCCAGCTTTCATTCTAATTTTGGTTGTATAAAAATTTTTGTTTTTATAAAAGCTTTTGCTTATGATATCATGCTTCTTGTTTAAGTCATGCTTTGACCTTATCTTAGTATACAATGTGAAATGTTGGTCTATACCTAGTTTGGGTCCTATTGTTTTCTAGTTTTTGCAGCAATTTTTGTCAAATAGTGAGTAATTCTTAACCCAAGGGGTAGGGTCTTTGGGTTTATCAAACACTAGGTTGCTATGATCATTGACTATTCTCTGTTCCACTTTTCCGCTACTCTTTTATGGACAGTACCAGAAAATTTTGATGATTACTGCTTGATAATGTAGTTTGAGATCTGGTATTGCTAGACTATCTTCTTTTATATTTTCTTTTCATTAATGCCCTTGATATTCTTGATGTTTTCTTCAAGGAAATGAATTTTGTTTTTGTTTTATGATTTTCTAGCTCTATCTAATGATTTTTGATAGTTTGTTCCATGACACTGAGTAAATAAATTAATGTAGGTAAAATGATCATTTTTTATATTATTGTTTATATCTTATTTTTGTCAAAAGAATTTTATAATTGTATTCAGACAGTTCCTGGGTTTGTTTTGGAAGTAGACTCCCAAGAAATTTATTTTGTTTATATCTATTTTGCATGGAGTTTTTCTTCCTGCCTCTTGATTATGGGCCCTGTTGGTCATATAAAGAAATGGAAATGATTTATGTGTGTTGGACTACAACTTTACTAAAGTTTTTAATTATTATAGTTCAATATTTAGTTGATTTAGGATACTTTCAGTATACCATTATATATCATCTGAAAGAGTGATCATTTTGTTTCTCATTGCCTATTTTAATTTATTCTATTTCTTTTTCTACTTTTGTTACTATAGCTAACATTTTTAGTATTATGTCAAAAAATAATCATGACAATTGACATCCTTGCTTCACTCCTGATTTTACTGGGAAGTCTTCTAGATTATCTCCATTACATATAATGCTTGCTGATATTGTTAGGTAAATACTGCTTATCATTTTAAGGAATATAAAATGTTGCTTTTCTTTTTACTCTCTAGTGCTTGTTATAGGAATAGGTGCTGTATTTTATCAAAAGCTTTTTAAAGCATCTTTTGAGATAATCATATGGTTTCTATTGCTTTTGTTATTGATATAGATAACTCTATTGACAGTTTACCTGATATTAATCCAGTCTTGCATTTCTGGTCTAAAGTCGATCTGGCCATAGTTTATAATCCTTGTGATACATTGCTGCAAAATCATTGCTGTTGAGTAAGAATTTTTTTCCATTGATATTCCTTTGGGAAATTAGTCTATAATTTCCTTTCTCTGTCTAGGTCTTTCTGATTTAGGTATGGTGTCAAATTGGTGCCAGAAAAGGAATAGTAGAACTCTTTCTTTGCCTATTTTCCCAAATAATTTATATAGTATTAGAATTAAGTTTTCTTTGAATGATGATTAGAATTCCCAAGTGAACCCATTTGGCACAGGGACTTTTTTTTTCCTTAATGACTTTCTCAATTACTTTTTTTTAAGGTATCGTTATTTAAGCAAGCATCCCATTTTCCTGATCTATTATTAATCTAGGTAATTGATATTTTCCTAAATATTCATTGATTTTTCCTTATATGGTGAGATTTATTGGCATAGAATTGGACAATTTTTAACCTAATGATTGTTTTTATTTCTTCATTGGTGATAATTTCATTCATTTTCTTTTTGACAGTGGACACATGGTTTTCACCATTTTTTAAAAACACATTAACCAATGGCTTATTTCATTGATTTTTCATTAAAACAGCTAGTAGATTTATTTACTAGTCTAATATTTTTCTTAATTTTTTTGTTTACTTTAAATATTTTGAATCTCATATTTGGTTGTGAGGAATTCTAATTTGGTACTCAGTTGAGGATTTTAAAAATTTATTCTCTTATTAGGTTTTTTTTTTTGGTTTGTTTTGTTTTGTTTTGTATTTGTTTTGAGTTTCATACCCAGTTCATTGATCTATTCTTTGTCTATTTCACTGAAATAAGAATTTAGAGAAGCAGATTTTACCCTAACTACTATTTTGGCTGCATCTCATACATTTTGGTATGTTATCTCATTATTGTCATTCTCTTTTATGTCCTACAACTTTGCTAAAGTTGTTAATTCATTCTAGTATTTTAGTTGTTTCTCTAAATATTCCATATCACTGCAAAGAGGGATAGTTTTGTTTTCTCATTACCTACTTTAAATTCTTCAATTTCTTTTTTTTTTCTTTTGCTGATAAAGCTAACATTTCTAGTACAATATTAAATAGCAGTGGTTATAAGGGGCAACCTTGTTTTAACCCTAATTTTATTGGGAATGTTTCTATCTTATCTCCATTGAATATAATGCTTGATGATGGCTTTAGATAGGTGATATTTATCATTTTATGAAAAACTCAATTTATTCCTATGCTCTCTTGTTGCTGTTGTTGTTTGTAATAGGAATGGGTGTTTTATTATGTCTATTGAGATAATCATATGATTTCTGTTAGTTTGCTTATTAATATAGTCAATCAATGCTGATAAATTTTCTGATATTAAGACATCTTTGTATTCCTGGTATAAATATCATTTGGTCATTTTGTATTATTCTTGTGATAAATTCCTATAATCTCTTCTAAAATTTTATTTGTTTCTTATTATTTCCCAGTTAAATTTAAAATGTATTTTAACATTTGTTTTTAAAAGTTTTGAGTTCCATATTCTTTCTCTTGTGCCTGTCCACAGCTCCGATTAAGAAACCACAAGTGAAGTTATGCAAAACATTTCCATAGAAGTCACATTGAGAAAGAAAACATAGATGTCCCATCATAAAAAAAAGAAGAAGAAAAAAGCTTGAAGTATAGGTAGGGACAAAGGGAAGGAGAGAGAGAAAGGAAGGAATAGAGGGAAGGAGAGAGACAAGACAGGGAAGGATGGAGGCATGAAGAAGGCGAAGAGGAAGGGAAGGAGGCAGAGAGATGGAGAGGAAGAAGGAGAAAAAGATTGAAAAGGAGAGGGAAGAGAAAGTATGGTTCATTCTGTATTCAGACACAGTTTCTTAAATCAGTCCTTCAGAATAGTCATAAAATATTTTATTGCTTAGAGTAGCAAAGTCATTCAAAGTTGGTCATCTCAAACCATTGCTATTAATTAGTACACAGTATATGTCACTTTGCTTGAATTCATGGATGACTTTCCAGTATTTTTTTTCTGAGCTTAACATTTAACAAAGAATAATATCCCATGGCAATTATATGCCATATTATTCAGCCATTTCCCAATTGGTGGGCTTCTCCTCGATTTCCATTTTTTTTTTTTTGCCCTGAGAAGAGAACTTTTACAAATATTTTTGTACTTATAGTTGTGTTTACTTTAAAAAATCTCTTTTCATATTTAAAGTTAGTAGTGGTATTATTAGGTCAAAGGATATACCTGAATTTCTAGCTCTTTGGGCATAGATCATATCTTCTGATCATTTATCATTTGGGCCATAACTCATTATTTTTAAAAAAAAATTACTCAGTTTCCTCTATGTTTGAGAAATAAGGCGTTATCAGTGAAACTTGCTCCAAAATTCTGTTTATAATTACCATTGTAATCATATTCCCCCTTGTTCTATTCTCTCTCCTTTCACACTAACACTCCACAAAAAATGTTTTATTATTGACCAAACCCTACCCCAATATGCTCTCTTCATTTATCACTCCTTCTTCTTCCAATATTCCATTACTGTCCTATTTTCCTTTAAAAGAAGATATTTCTATACCTGTATATTGTACATTATTTTCTTTTTGAACCAGTTCTAATGAGAATGAGGTTCATTTACTTCCCCTCTCATCTCCTTTTCCACACTAGTATAGAACCTTTTTCTTGCCTCTCTTTTTATGGCAGATAATTTACACCATTCCACTGTTCTCTTTCCTTTTCTCCTAGTGCATTCATCTATCACCTCATAATTTCATCATTTTTATTTTGTCTGTCTTATTTTATTATTATGTTTACCAACTATGTTCAAAAAGGTTTTTTACATTTGTTTTTACAATTTTTGAGTTCTAGATACTTTCCCCTTATTTCCTCCCACAATTAAGAAACCACTTGCGAAGCTAGGCAAACCATTTCCATAAAAGTCAAGTTCTAGAAAAATAAACATAGATGTCCAAATCTAATGAAAGGAAAAACACTCAAGAAAAATTAAATAAAAAAAAAACAGAGAAATAGAGAATGTTTTAATCTGAGTTCAGACACAATCAGTTCCTTCTGTGGGTAAGGATGGGTACTTTCTTCATAAGTCCTTCCGAGTAGTTGTGGATGATTATACTATGGAGAATAGCAAAGCCATTTACATCTGGTCATTGCAAAACACTGCTATTACTTTGTATCCAATCCATTTCACTTTGCTTGTGTTTGTGGAGGATTTTCTGAGTTTTGTTTTGTTGTTTTCTTTTTTTCTGAAAACATTCTACTCAACATTTCCCAAAGAACGATAATATTCCAAAGTAAACACAGACTTCAGTTTATTGATCCATTACCCAATTGATAGGCATCTCCTAATTTCCCAAGCTTTTTTGCCCTGAGAGTTGCTGTGAATATATTTTATATGTAAAGGACATTTTTCCTTTCTTTTTTTTCCTAAACTTTTTTGGTATTCATGCCAAGTAGTGGTAGTGTTAGGTCGAAGGATATGCATGAATTTGTAGCTCTTCAGTTGCAGATCATATATTTTGATCATTTATCAATTGGTGAATGATTTAACTTTTATAAATTTAATTCATTTCTCTTCATGTTTGAGAAATGATGACTTATCAGAGAAACTTGCTTTGAAATTCTTTTTGCAATTACTATTGCTAACTATAATTCCCCCTCCTCCCTCCCAATTTATTCTCTCCCTCCTTTCACCCTCTCTCTCCTCAAAAGTGTTTTGGTTCTGGAACCTCCCCCAATATGCCTTTTTCTTTTCACTTCACCCCCATTTCCCTCCTATTTCCCTGCAGAATAAGATATGTTTCTACATATCTTATTGACTATATATTATTCAATACATATTATTATTATTAAAAGAGTTAAGATTCACATTCTCATAGTCTCGTCTCCTTCTTCCCATTTGTAATGTGCAGGCTAGCTTTCTGGAGGTCCTCCAGAAGGGTCTTGGTCTCAGCAGGATAGACACCACTAGAATGGTCAAGAATAGAGACTAGATTTCTTTATTCTAGCCCAGTCTTGACCTTAGTGCAAAAGGCATGAAAGCCACCAGTAGGCTGGTCAAAGACTGTCTGTCTTTCAGTCCTCCTTAGCCCTTATATGCCTTATTGTAATTAGATCATTACAGGATACTAATTGTGTGTCAACTTAGAGAATCATTACATCACCATACTATGTATATATGTGAACTGGAGAACCATCATCTCATCTTTTCCTCTGAGTTGACAGCTTATTTCAAGTATACTTCTCCAGAGTTCCAGTCCTCTACAACCTTCACTATAAGTTTTTTTTCTTGACTCTTTTTTTTTTGATAGATAATTTTCACAATTCTACTTCTTTTCCCTTTTACCCAGTAGATCCCTCTCACCACTAAATTTCTTTTTTTTTTTTTTTCCTTTCTTTACTTTTTTTTTTTTTTTTTTTTTTTTTTTTTTTTTTTTTTTTTTTTGCTGTTGAGGCAATTGGAATTAAGTGTTGACTTGCCCAGGGTCACACAGCCAGGAAGTGTTAAGTGTCTGAGACCAGATTTGAATTCAGGTCCTCCTGACTTCAGGGCTGGTGCTCTATGCACAGTGCCACCTAGCCCCAACTTCATTATTATTATTATTATTTTTTGAGGCAATCTGGATTAAGTGACTTGCCCAGGGTGGTTAGGTTCTTACTAAGTGCTAATGAGATAATGAGATATTAGGTTCTTAGTAGGTGCTAAATCGGTATTTAACAATTCTCTAGTTCTGGCCTTTGGGGGGAGTTTTACCCCTTTGAACTCCTGGGGAGGAGCTTGCATGCTTAGGAGGGGCAAGTTCATTGGTTGAAGTATTTTTCCCAGAAGCCCTTGCATTATCCCATGCCCATTCTCTTGGAGGATAAAAGAAGGCATCACTCAAGAGATTGAGAGTCTTGTCTGGGCTAGATCTGGGGTGGCTCTCTGGAGGAAAGAAGAGTCTCTACTCTAGGTCAGAGTTGGCAGCTGAGAGATTGAGTTGAGACAGCAGATCTCCTCCCAGATAGCAATCAGCAGTCTCTGGAGATAACAGAACATTACACAGGGTCACACAGCTAGGAAGTGTTAAGTGTCTGAGACCACATTTGAAATCAGGTTCTCCTGACTTCAGGGCTGATGCTCTATCCACTGTGCCACCTGGCTGCCCCAATTTCATTATTTTTTTTAAATTTTATCCCTTTGTATTCAACTTAAACTTGTGTCCTTTGTTTACATATACTCCTCTTACCTTCTTAATAATGAGAACGTTCTAGGAATGTAAACAGATAGGCCTTATGATATCATTTTCCTTGTTACCTCCTTATGTTTATTTTTTCTCATTTTTTTAAATTAATTTTATAATTAAAACATTTTTAGACAGTACATATGCATAGGTAATTTTTTACAACATTATCCCTTGTACTCCCGTCTGTTCCAAATTTTTCTCCTCCTTCCCTCCACCCCCTCCCCTAGATGGCAGGCATTCCCATCCATATTTAATATGTTATAGTATATCCTAGGTAAAACATATATATGTGCAGAACCAATTTTTGTTGTTGTTGTTGTTGTTGCAAAGGAAGAATTGGATTGGGAAGGTACAAATAATGGAGAGAAAAACAAAAAATGCTAACAGTTTACACTCATTTCCCAGTGTTCCTTTCCTGGGTGTAGCTGATTCTGTCCATCATTGATCAATTGGAATGATATTATCTCTTGTCTATGTTGAAGATATCCACTTCCATTAGAATACATCCTCATACAGTATCCTTGTTGAACTGTGTAATGATCTCCTAGTTCTGCTCATTTTGCACAGCATCAGTTGATGTAATTCTCTTCAAGCCTCTCTATATTGATCCTGTTGGTCATTTCTTACAGAACAATAATAGTCTATAACATTCATATACCATAATTTACCCCACTATTCTCCAATTGATAGGCATCCATTCATTTCCCCATTTCTAGCCACTACAAAAAGGGCTGCCACAAACATTTTGGCACATAAAGGTTCCATTCCCCTCCTCAGTATTTCTTTGGGATATAAGCCCAATAGCAGCAATGCTGGATCAAAGGGTATGCACAGTTTGATAACTTTTTGGGCATAATTCCAGATTGTACTCCAGAATGGTTGGATTCTTTCACAACTCCACCAACAATGCATCAGTGACCCAGTTTTCCCACATCCCCTTCAACACTCATCATTATTTATTCCTGTCATCTTAGCCAATCGGACAGGTGTGTAGTGGTATCTGAGAGTTGTCTTAATTTGCATTTCTCTGATCAATAGTGATTTGGAACACTTTCATATGAGTGGGAATAGTTTCAATTTCATCATCTGAAAATTGTCTGTTCATATCCTTTGACCATTTATCAATTGGAGAATGGCTTGATTTCTTATAAATTAAGAGTCAATTCTCTGTATATTTTGGAGATGAGGCCTTTATCAGTACTTTAACTGTAAAAATGTTTTCCCAATATGTTACTTTGCTTCTAATCTTGTTTGCATAAGCTTTTGTTTGTACAAAAGCTTTTTAATTTGATGTAATCAAAATTTTCTATTTTGTGATCAATAATGATCAGTAGTTCTCCTTTGCTCACAAATTCCTTCCTCCTCCACGAGTCTGAGAGGTAAACTATCCTATGTTCCTCTAATTTATTTATGATCTCATTCTTTATGCCTAAATCATGGACCCATTTTAATCTTATCTTAGTATGTGGCCTTTAAATGTGGGTTCATGACTTGTGTCTGCCATACTAATTTCCAGTTTTCCCAACAGTTTTTGTCAAATAATGAATTCTTGTCCCAAAAGTTGGGATCTTTGGGTTTGTCAAACACGAGATTGCTATTTTTATTCACTATCTTGCCCCGTGAACCTAACCTATTGCACTGATCAACTAGTTTATTTCTTAGCCAATACCAAATGATTTTGCTGCTTTATAATATTAGTTTTAGATCAGGCACAACTAGGCCATCATCATTTGATTTTTTTTTCATTACTTCCCTTGAAGTTCTCGACCTTTTGTTCTTCCATATGAATTTTGTTGTTATTTTTTCTAGATGATTAAAATAGTTTCTTGGGAGTCTGATTAGTATAGCACTAAATAAATAGATTAGTGTAGGGAGTATTGTCATCTTGATTATATTCGCTTGGTCTATCCAAGAGCACTTAATGTCTTTCCAATTATTTAAATCTGATTTTATTTTTGTGGCAAGTGTTTTGTAATTTTGCTCATATAATTCCTGACTTTCCTTTGGTAGATATATTCCCAAATATTTTATACTATCGACCGTTATTTTGAATGGAATTTCTCTTTGTATCTATTGTTGTTGGATTGCATTGGTAATGTATAAAAATGCTGAGGAGTTATGTGGATTTATTTTGTATCCTGCAATTTTGCTAAAGTTCTGAATTATTTCTAATAGATTTTTAGCAGAATCTTTGGGGTTCTCTAAGTATACCATCATGTCATCTGTAAAGAGTGATAGTTTGATTTCCTCAATACCTACTCTAAATCCTTGAAGGTCTTTCTCGGCTCTTATTGCTGAAGCTAGAGTTTCTAGTTCTATATTGAATAGTAATGGTGATAGTGGGCAACCTTGTTTCACTCCTGATCTTGCTGGGAAAGGTTCCAGCTTTTCGCCATTACATATAATGTTTACTGACGGTTTTAAATATATGTTCCTTACTAGTTTAAGGAATGGTCCATTTATTCCTAAACTCTCTTGTATTTTTAGGAGGAATGGATGTTGGATTTTATCAAATGCTTTTTCTGCATCTATTGAGATGATCATATTTTTGTTATTTTGGTTATTGATATGGTCAATTATGCTAATAGTTTTCCTAATATTGAACCAACCTTATATTCCTGGTATAAATCCCACTTGGTCATAGTGTATTATCCTGGGGACGATTTTCTGTAGTCTTTTTGCTAATATTTTATTTAAGATTTTATCATCAATATTCATTAGGGAGATTGGCCTATAATTTTCTTTCTCTGTTTTCAGCCTACTTGGTTCAGGTATCATTACCTTGTCTGTGTCATAAAAGGAATTTGGTAGGACTCCTTCAATCCTTATTTTTTCAATTAGTTTATATAGCATTGGAGTTCGTTGTTCTTTAATTGCTTGGTAGAATTCACATGTAAATCCATGTGGACCTGGGAACTTTTACTTAGGGAGTTGGTTAATAGCTTGTTCTGTTTCTTTTTCTGAAATGGGACTATTTAGACTATTTACTTCTTCCTCTCTTAATCTGGGCAAGCTATATTTGTGAAGGTATTCTTCCATTTCATTTATGTTATCGAATTTATTGGCATAAAGTTGAGCAAAGTAGCTCCTACCTATTGTTCTAATTTCCTCTTCATTAGTGGTGAGTTCTCCCTTTTCATTTTTTTTTAAATTTTATTTATTTATAGTTTTTTGACAGTATATATGCATAAGTATTTTTTAAACATTATCCCTTGTATTCATTTTTCCAAATTATCCCCTCCCTCTGTCTACTCCCTCCCCTTGATGACAGGCAGTCTCAAACATTTTACATATGTTACATTATAACCTAGATACAACATATGTGTGTAAATACCATTTTCTTGTTGCACATTAAGTATTAGATTCTGAAGGTATAAGTAACCTGGGTAGATAGACAGTAGTGCTAACAGTTTACATTCAATTCCCAGTGTTCCTTCTCTGGGTGTAGTTGTTTCTGTCCATCATTGATTAACTGGAAGTGAGTTGGATCTTCTTTATGTTGAAGATATCCACTTCCATCAGAATACATCTCCATACAACATACAGCGATCTTCGGGTTCTATTCATTTCACTCAGCATCATTCATGTAAGTCTCTCCAAGCCTCTCTGTATTCCTCCTGCTGGTCATTTTTTTTACAGAGCAATAATATTCCATAACCTTCATATACTATAATTTACCCAACCATTCTCCAATTGATGGACATCCATTTATCTTCCAGTTTCTAGCCACTATGAAAGGAGCTGCCACAAACATTTTGGCACATAAAGGTTCCTTTCCCTTCCTCAGTATTTCTTTGGGATATAAGCCCAATAGCAGCAATGCTGGATCAAAGGGTATGCACAGTTTGATAATTTTTTGGGCATAATTCCAGATTGTACTCCAGAATGGTTGGATTCTTTCATAACTCCACCAACAATGCATCAGTGTCCCAGTTTTCCCACATCCCCTCCAACATTCATCATTATTTGTTCCTGTCATCTTAGCCAATCGGACAGGTGTGTAGTGGTATCTGAGAGTTGTCTTAATTTGCATTTTTCTGATCAGTAGTGATTTGGAACCCTCTTTCATATGAGTGGATATAATTTCAATTTCATCATCTGAGAATTGTCTGTTCATATCTTTGACCATTTATCAATTGGAGAATGGCTTTATTTCTTATAAATTAGAGTCAGTTCTCTATATATATTGGAAATGAGACCTTTATCAGAACCTTTAACTTTAAAAATATTTTCCCAATTTGTTACTTCCCTTCTAATCGTGTTTGCATTAGTATTGTTTGTACAGAAACTTTTTAGTTTGATGTAAACAAAATCTTCTATTTTGTGATCAATAATGATCTCTAGTTCTCCTCTGGTCATCAATTCCTTCCTCCTCCACAAGTCTGAGAGGTAGACTATCCTCTGTTCCTCTAATCTATGTATGATCTCATTATTTATGTCTAAGTCATGGACCCATTTTGATATTATCTTGGTATTTGGTGTTAAGTGTGGATCCATATCTAATTTCTGCCATACTAATTTCCAGTTTTCCCAACAGTTTTTTCCAAATAATGAATTTTTATCCCTAATGTTGGTATCTTTGGGTTTGTCAACGACTAGATTGCTATAGATGTACCCTTTTTTGTCCTTTGTATCTAATCTGTTCCACTGATCTACCGGTCTATTTCTTAGCCAATACCAAATGGTTTTGGTAACTGCTGTTATATAATGTAGCTTTAGATCACTTACACTTTGACCACCTTCATCTGACTTTTTTTTCATTAGTTCAATTGCAATTCTCGACTTTTTATTCTCCCATATGAATTTTGTTGTTATTTTTTCTAGGTCATTAAAATAGTTTCTTGGGAGTCTGATTGGTATAGCACTAAATAAATAGATGAGTTTGGGGAGTATTGTCATCTTCCTATCCAAGAGCACTGAATATCTTTCCAATTATTTAAATATGACTTTATTTTTGTGGCAAGTGTTTCATAATTTTGCTCATATAATTCCTGACTTTTCTTTGGTAGATATATTCCCAAATATTTTATACTCTTAACATTTGTTTGGAATGGAATTCCTCTTTGTATCTCTTGCTGTTGCATTTTGTTGGTGATATATAAAAATGCTGAGGATTTATGTGGATTTATTTTGTATCCTCCCACTTTGCTGAAATTTTGAATTATTTCTAGTAGCTTTTTAGCAGAGTCTTTGGGGTTCTCTAAGTATACCATCATGTCATCTGCAAAGAGTGATAGTTTGATTTCTTCATTTCCTACTCTAATTCCTTGAATCTCTTTCTCGGCTCTTATTGCCGAGGCTAGCGTTTCTAGTACTATATTGAATAGTAATGGTGATAGTGGGCAACCTTGTTTCACTCCTGATTTTACTGGGAATGGTTCCAGTTTGACTCCATTGCATATTGTGTTTACTGACGGTCTTAAATATATGCTCCTGATTATTCTAAGGAATAGTCCATTTATTCCTATACTCTCAAGCATTTTTAGTAGGAATGGATGTTGGATTTTATCAAATGATTTTTCTGCATCTATTGAGATGATCATGTGGTTTTTATTAATTTGATTATTAATATGGTCAATTATACTAATAGTTTTCCTAATATTAAGCCAACCCTGCATTCCTCTTATAAATCCTACTTGATCATATGTATTATACTGGGGATGATTTTCTGAAGTCTTTTTGCTAATATCTTCTTTAAGATTTTAGCATCAATGTATATTGGTCTGTAGTTTTCTTTCTTAGTTTTCGATAGATCTGGTTTAGGTATCAGTACCATGTCTGTGTCAGAAAAGGAGTTTGGTAGGACTCCTTCATCCCCTATTTTTTCAAATAGTTTATATAGCATTGGAGTTAGTTGTTCTTTAAATGTTTGGTAGAATTCACATGTGAATCCATCTGACCCTGGGGATTTTTTCCTGGGGAGTTGATTAATAGCTTGTTCTATTTCTTTTTTCTGAAATGGGACTATTTAAGCAATTTACCTCCTCCTCTGTTAATCTAGGAAGCATATATTTTAGGAGGAAGTCATCCTTTTCACTTAAGTTATCAAATTTATTGGCATAAAGTTGGGCAAAGTAATTCCTTATTATTTCTCTAATTTCCTCTTCATTGGTGGAAAGATCCCCCTTTTCATTTGTAAGACTAACAGTTTGATTTTCCTCTTTCCTTTTTCTGATCAGATTTACCAAAGTTTTATCTATTTTATTGGCTTTTTCATAAAACCAACTCTTGGTTTTATTTATTTAAGTCAATAGTTTGTTTTTTTTTTTTTTTTTTACTTTCAATATTATTGATTTCTCCTTTTAATTTTTGTATTTCAAGTTTGATTTTTGGTTGAGGGGGGTTAATTTGGTCTTTTTCTAGGTTTTTAAGTTTCAGGCCCAATTTGTTAATCTTCTCTTTCAAATCTTTCTCTTTCTCTTTCAAATAAGCCTCTAAAGATATAAAATTCCCCCTTATTACCGCTTTAGCTGCATCCCACAGATTTTGGTATTATGTCTCATCATTGTCATTATCTTATGTGAAATTATTAATTGTTTCTATAATTTGCTGTTTTACCCAGTCATCTATAAGATGAAATTATTCAATTTCCAATTACTTTTTGGTCTTTTTACCCCTAACTTCTTACTGAATATAGCTTTTATTGCATTGTAATCTGAGAAGAAGGCATTTATTATTTCTGCCTTCCTACATTTAATTTTGAGATCTTTATGTCCGAATATATGGTCAATTTTTGTATGGGATCCATGAACTGCTGAGAAGAAAGTATATTCCTTTCTATCGCCATTCAGTTTTCTCCAAAGGTCTATCATACCTAGTTTTTCTAATGTTCTATTTACTTTTTAAATATTTTTCTTATTTGTTTTGTGGTTTGATTTGTCTACATCTGTGAGTGATTTGTCTAAATCTGCGAGTGCGAGGTTTAGATGTCCCATTATTATAGTTTTACTGTCCATTTATTCTTGCAATTCTCTTAACTTTTCCTTTAGAAATTTAGATGCTATACCACTTTGTGCATATATGTTTAGTATTGATATGGCTTCATTGTTTAAGCTACCTTTTAGCAGGATATAGTTTCCATCCTTATCGCTTTTAATTAGATCAATTTCTGCTTTTGCTTGATCTGAGATAAGGATGGCTACCCCTGCTTTTTTGGCTTTACCTGAAGCATAATAGATTCTGCTCCAACTTTTTACCTTTACTCTGCATGTATCTGCCTACTTTAAGTGTGTTTCCTGTAAACAACATATTGTAGGGTTCTGACTTTTGATCCAGTCTGCTATCCGTCTCAGTTTGATGGGAGCGTTCATCCCATTCACATTTATAGTTAAAATGACTAATTCTGTATTTCCTGCCATCATATTATCTCCAGATTATGCTTTTTCCCTTGACCCCCCTGAACCCCTTCCCTTATATTTAATTTGTAGACCCCACTTGTGCCATGCAGCCCTCCCTTTTTTTTTTTGTATCCCTTCCCCTCCTTCCAAGTCCTTTCCCTTATTCCCCTTTTCCTTTTCCCTTTTCCTCTCCCCCCTTTTAATGAGGTGAGAGAGAATTCTCTGAAAAACAAATATGTCAATTATTTACTCTTTGAGACTTCTGATGAGAGTAATATTCATGCAATGTTCCTCCCCCTCTCTAAATTCCCTCAGATATGGTATATTTTCTATGCCTCTTCCTGCGATGTAGTTTCCTACTTTTTATCACTCCTTCCCCTTTTTCTTATACTACCCCCTTCCCTTTACTACTCCCACCTTTTTTTTAACATCAGTAAAATCAAATTATCTATGTGGACTTTCAATATATCCACAACAGAGATACAGTTCTCAAGGGTTCTGTGTACCTTTTCCTGTTTCTCTTCAGTCTTGTGGATGTAGATCAAATTTTTTGTTTGTCTGTTTTTTTTTTCTTAGAAACATATGGAATTCCTCTATTTGCTTGAATGACCATCTTCTTCCATGGAAGAAAATGCTAAACTTAGCTGGGTAGTTTATTCTTGGTTGCAATCCTTGATCTTTTGACTTTCTGAATATCAGGTTCCAGGCCCTTCGATCTTTTAATGTGGAGGCAGCCAGATCTTGAGTGACCCTTATTGTGGCCCCTTGATATATGAATTGATTTTTTCTAGATGCTTGCAATATTCTTTCCTTTGTGTGGTAATTCTGTGGCTTAGCCACAATATTCTGTGGAATTTTTTTTTAAGGGTCTTTTTCAGAAGGTGTTTGATGAATTCTTTCCATGCCTATTTTCCCTTCTGTTTCTATTATCTCTGGACAGTTCTCTTTGATGCTTTCTTGTAAAATAGAATCTAGGCTCTCTTTTTGGTCATAGTTTTTGGGAAGTCCAATGATCCTCAGATTATCTCTCCTAGATGTATTTTCCATTTCTATAGATTTTCCCAGTAAGTATTTGATGTTATTCTCCAGCTTTTAATTTTTTTTGTTTTGTTTTGTTTTGTTTGACTGATTCTTGGGTTCTCAATGAATCATTCATGTCTATTTGTTCCATCCTGATTTTTAAGGAGTTATTTTCTTCATTCACAGTTTTTAGTTCTTTTCGTAGATGCCAAATTTAGTTTTTAAATGAATTATTTTGCTCTATTGAATTTTTTTTCCATTTCCATAATTTTTTTATAGAATTATTTTCTTTTTCCAATTCAGAAATCCTATTTTCTTGAGACTTTTTTATCTTTTCCAATTCAGAAATCGTTTCTTGAGAATTTTTTATCTTTTCCAATTCAGAAATCCTACCTTCCTGTGATTTTTTAACCTTTTCTAATTCACAAATTTTGTTTCCCTGAATCTCCTGTGAATCCTTTATTTTTTCCAACTCAAATTTCAGAACGTTGTTATTCTTTATCATAACTTCTCTTTCCTTTCCCCATTTTTCTTCAAACTCTCTTAAAATTTTAATTTTCTCTTCTAGGAGAGAGTTATGTGATGGGGGCAGGTATCATTCCCCTTTAGGCTGTTATCTGCAGACTCTCTTCTCTTAACTTCCTTGGGGTTGGATACCCACTCTTTCTCTGTGTAGAAGGAATCAATACTTCTTTTTTGCTTTTTACTCATATCTAAAAAATCTTTTGGGGTCTGTCCTTTGGGTAAGAATTTATTTATTTGTTTCTTTACCAGCTTCCTCCCAGACTGGATGGATGCCAGGCTCCTGAGAACTCTGGGACAGAGTTTCCCTCCCCCTCCCTGGAAGCGCCTCAGGAGTGATTAGTACTGCTGTTTCTGCACTATGAGGGTTTCCCAGTGAAGGACCCCCTACTGTGTGTCCCAGAGACTTCCCTGAGGTTTAAGACTGAACAGTAAAGGTGACACAAAGCCCAGCCAATGCTTCCCCTGGGGTGTGGATGTCAGCAGCTGATGTGAAAAAGCCCCTGCGCTCAAACTGGAAGTTGTCTGCCCAGAAACTCCAGTACCTATTTCAAAGGTTCCTCTTCTCTGGGACTTCAGTGGCTGATTTCCACAGCCTCCAGCTGAGCCAGGCACTATGTGAATTAGATGTTGCCTTGTGGTGTGTCCCTGCTTTTAAAGCTCTTAACTACTCCCAGGTGAAGCCCCGGACAGCCCAAGTTAGCCACACCTGCAGTGCTGAGATCTGTTGAGTCACTTCTGGATTGGGGTGGTTCTAGTATCTGGCTTTATATTTTAAAGTGCCTTGATTTCTCTTCTGAGCTGCTGTTTTATAAGCAGAGAAGAGCTAACAGGCTGTGCCAGATTCTTCTATCTCAGTGGCTTCTCTGATCCCTGAGTTCTCCCGAGCCCAAATCGGCGCAGTGAGCTAGTACCTCACCCTGTCTGTGCTGGCCTTTTTTCTTCCTCCCCTGGAAACTGACCTTTTCTATTGAAAATCCAGATTCTCTTCAGCTGGTAAGTCGTGCTTCCAGTCCTTGTGGTTTCTATCAGTCCAGCGTTATTTTTGAGGCTGATTTAACTAACTGGTATTGAGGGAAGAAGGGAGGTCACAAAATCACGTGTATCTTCTCTGGCATCTTGGCTCTGCTTCCCCTCCCTTTTCATTTTTAAGACTTACAATTTGCTTTTCCTCTTTCCTTTTTTAAATCATATTCACTAAGTGTTTGTCTATTTTGTTGGTTTTTTTTTCATAGAAACAACTCTTATATTAATTAATTCAATAGTGTTTTTTTGTTTTTTTGTTTTTTTTACTTTCAATTTCATTAATCTCACTTTCTATTTTTAGAATTTCAAGTTTCGTGTTTGTCTGGGGTTTTTAAATTTGTTCCTTTTCTAGCATTTTTAGTTGTAAACTCAATTCATTGACCTTCTATTTTTCTATTTTATGCAAGTAGGCCTCTAGAGATATAAAACTTCACCTTTTTGCTGCTTTGGCTGTATCCCACACATTTTGTTATGATGTCTCATTATTGTCATTTTCTTGGGTGAAGTTATTAATTATGTCTATGATCTGCTGTTTTACCCAATCGGTCTTTAGTATAAGATTATTTAGTTTCCAATTATTTTTTGGTTTATTTTCCCCTGGCTTTTTATTAAATGTAATTTTAATTGCATTGTGGTCTGAAGAGGATGCATTTACTATTTCTTACTCATTTGATTTTGAGGTTTTTATGTCCTAGTATATGATCAATTTTTATATAGGTTCCATGAACTGCTGAGAAGAAAGTGTACTCCTTTCTGTCTCCATTTAGCTTTTGCCAAAGATCTATCATATCAAACTTTTCTAGTATTCTATTTACCTCTTTGACTTCTTTCTTATTCATTTTGTTGTTTGATTTATCTAATTCTGAGAGTGCAAGGTTGAAATCTCCCACTATTATAGTTTTGCTGTCTATTTCTCCTTGCAGCTCTCTTAATTTCTCTTTTAAGAATTTAGATGTTGCACCACTTGGTGAGCATATGTTTAATACTGATACTGCTTCATTATCTATACTACTCTTTAGCAGGATATAATGCCCTTCCTTATCTCTTTTAATTAGATCAATTTTTGTTTTTGCTTGCTCTGAGATGAGGATGGCTACCCTTGCTTTATTGGCTTCACCTGAAGCCTAATAGTAGTTACAGGCTGCGGGAGTCAGCAGCGAGGCACTAGATGGACAGTGATGGCTGTGCTGCATCTGGGATCTGAGGCTCTAAGAAGGCGCTGAGTCACTCTGGGTGGGGTTTGGGGGTGGCCAGGTTTAGAGAAGCTAGGTTTATGGGGGTTTTATTCTTTACCTCCGGTGTTTACAACTTCTCTGCTGCTCCTGGCTTGCTGCCAAGATGGAACATTCACACTGGGGTAAAAGTCTTTTTCTCAGAAACGGGAGAGATCGTACCCATCCTCCCTCTGGTCTGAGCTGTGTGAACTGCCTGGCTGGCTCTCACTGCTTCCCCTCAGTCTGCACCTAGCTTGTTTGTCCCTTCCCCAGAGCAATCACAGACCTTTTCTGGCGAATTTCAAGGATGTCTTCTGTTGGTGATTACTTGTGAGTTTCTTTTCCAGTCAATCATTAATTCTTAGGCTTGTCATGAAGTAAGTTCTGAGAGAAAACGCAGAGCTCAAGCAGCTGTCTGCCTCTGTGCTGCCTTCTTGGCCGGAAGTCCTCACCTCCTTATGTTTGCAAAAAGCATGTATTTGAAAATCAAATTTTCTATTCAGCTCTGGTCTTTTCATTACAAATGTTTGATAATCCTCTATTTCATTGTATGATCACCTTTTCCCCTGAAGGATTATACTCACTTTTGCTGGATTGGTGATTTGTGGTTGCAATCCTACCCAGCTCCATTGCTCTCTAGAATAACATTCCAAACACTCTAGCCTTTTAATGTAGAAGCTGCTAAATCTTGGATTATCCTGACTGTGGCTACACTCTAACCGAATTGTTTCTTCCTGCAGGTTTGCAATATTTTCTCCTTGATTTGAGAGTTGCAGAATTTTACTTTAATATTCCTACGAGTTTTCATTTTGGGATCTCTTCCAAGAAGTGATTGGCTGCTAAATCTTGTATTAACCTGACTATGGCTGCAGTATAATTGAATTGTTTAATTCTGACTGGTTATAATATTTTCTCTTTGATCTGATAACTTTAGAAATTAGTTTAATTCTAGAAATTAGCTACAATATTCCTTTCAGTTTTTATATTGGGGGTCTCTTTCAGGAAGTGATCCATCGATTCTTTCAATGAGTCATTTTACCCTCTGGTTGTAGGATATAAGAGCAGTTTTCCTCAATGATTTTTTTTGAAAGGTTATCCAGACTCTTTTTTTTTATCATGTCTTTCAGGTAGTCCAATAATTTTTAGATTGACTTTCCTGGAACTTTTTTCAAATGAGGCATTTTAATTTTTCTTCTATTTTTCTTTATTTTATTCTTTTTATTTTTGCTTTTATTTGACTGATTCCTGATATCTCAATGAATCATTCACTTCTGTTTGTCCAATTCTAATTTTTATTGACTTATTTTCTTCAGTTAGCATTCCTTTTATATTTGACCAGTTGTACTTTGAAAAGGGATTTTTGTCCAGTGGATTTTTTTCCCATTTCAACAGTTTTTTGGTTTGTTTGTTTTTAAGAATTATTTTCATTTTCCATTTTGCCAATTTTATTTTTAAGAAATTGTTTTATTCCATATATTTTTCCATTTTTCCAATTTTATTTTTTAAGGATTTGTTTTCTTCAGTCATTTTCTGTGCTTTCTTTTCCAGCCTGTTGCCTTTTCCCAACTTTTCTCCTACATAGCTTTTCTCCTGCATAGCTCTCACTTATTTTCCCTATTTTTCTTCCATTTTTCCTTTAAGATTCATTTCCAACTCTTGATAAAAAGCTTTTTGATATTGAGTTCTTGAGATCAGTTCACATACCCCTTTGAGCTTTACCTGAAGGCATGTTGCCTCTCCTGGTTATGTATTCTGATTTTCCCTATTTCTATAGTAGCTTTCTATGGTCAGACATCTTGTTACTTTTTGCTCCTTTTTAAAAGTACAGAACAGAGAGGATTGTCCCAATCTTCTTTTTTGCAAGGGAACAAGGGCCTCTCACTGATTCTGCTGGGGCCAGTGATACTGCAGATTTAAATATTGGGCTGAAAAAAAAAATCATTGGGCTGAGTGAGCCTGGCTAAGTCCCATTTGTCATTTCTTTGTTTGTCTGTTTATTTATTTATTTATTGTAGTTGTGTTGAAGGTTTCACATATGGTTTGCTGATAAACTGGCCTTTTGAACAAGAAAAGAGTAGCCAACACTGCCCAATTGAGCCAGATCTTTGCTGAAGACCTTCCAAGATATCTTAAATTGGAAAATTATTACACTCTGAATGTTTGTGGGTTCTGTTGCTCCAGATTCCATTCAGAAGCTTGATCTAGCATTGATTCGGAGGATTTGTTCTTTGACCCACTTATAATTTAGGATTTGATTATTTAGTTTTCGATAAATTTTTAATCTCTGTTTCTACTACCCTTTGTTGAATTTAATCTTACTGCATTGGGATCTGAAAAGACTACGTTTAATAATCTTGAATGACTCTGGGAGTCCAGCTAGAGGAATAAGCAGGAAATCATTGTAACTCTCCCATATTTGCCTCCGAAACCAATCTGGGTACAGTATAATCATCAAAAAGATGGGAAGAAGCAATCTGTGAGTCCAAGAAACTTGGCAGATCAGCAGGAAATATGTGAGAGAAAAAGAGAGGACAGTCCAAGGCAGCAAATAAGGCAGCAGCAAGCCCTAGCTCAGCAGCCATAGGTAGAACCTGAGCACCTGTATGGTGGTATGGGCAAATGGCAACACTAGGACCCCCCAAATACCTCAGTATGGTCAGGGGAACAGAGAGACTGTAGCTTTGAGAAGTGTTACAGTGTAGCCCCAGATAAACAGGAAGTCTCCAGAGGCCACTCCTCCTTTCAGGGCAGCCCCCAGGTAAAGTAGATCCCAGATCTTCAAGTGCCTAAACAACAGGCAGCTGCCAGTGACTGGATCACCACATCTTTTGGTGTATGGGACTGAGGATGCAGAAGCCCTTCAGGGACCTGAGTACACACCAGACACCACCACTTATAGCCTCAGCCAGTACCAAGTATGCTATGAGAATTGCAGCAGTGCCAAAAGATGAGCAAAAAAGATCACAAAAAGAATCTGAGCATAGAAAGTTATTGTGGGGAAAAGATCAAGATATAAACTCAGAAAAGGATAGCAAAGTCAAAACATGCATAGGCAAAACCCCAAAGAAAAGTTAATTTTTTTTTCCTGATTTTTTTCTTCTACTTTTCCTGAGTTCCCTTCTGAGCTCACCTAGGAGTCCTTTCTGTGCTTGAAACCACTTCCCCTTTTTCTGTAGGATGGGGTAGGGTGGCTGGATACTGTTGGAGGCTTTAGGGATCTGGGTACTGAGCCAGTGTCCTAGTGTTTGCATCTGCCATCTGCTGAGGCTGTTGAAGTGTTTCTGCATTTTTCCAGGGACCACTGGTGGCTGCCTGTTTGCTTAGGTACCTATAGGTTTGGGTCTACCTGCTTGCCCAGGGCTACATTGAAGCACATGGAGGTCTGGCTTCTGGAGGTTGCCAATTTGCCTGGGGCTATGCTGAAGCATGTGGCAGTTCTCATAGCTGTAATTTGCCTGTTACCCTGACTGTGCCAAAGTATATGGTGAACCCAGATGTTGGATCAGTGAGCTGGTACTCTAAAGATCTACTGCTGGTTTGCTGAGGTGGGGCTCACTCCTGGTTTGCTGGGATGCTTCCTGTTCTGGACTGCACTTCCCTTTGATTCAAGTGAGACCTTTCCTGCCAATCTTCCTTTATTCTTGGTCTCACAGACTGATGTTTCTACTGTTATAGGATTTGTATTGTATCATGTTTTGTGGAGGTGAATATGGGAGAGTTAAAAGTGATTTACTGTTTACTCTGCTATCTTGATTATCTTGACTGAATGTTAACTTGTTGAAAAATGTTATCATATATCTTTATAGATATATGATAACATTAACTACTGATAACCAGTTTATGATTCCATTATTTCAATATCTCAAATCATTCTTTAATTCCCACACAAATAGACTTCTTAATTCCCTTTGGTGCTCTATTAGGTGTGATATTAGAGAGTTAGAATCAGAGAATATAGGTTTAAAGAGAGTTAACATTTCTATGAGATAAAAAACTAAATGGTTCAAAATAAATATCTTTTTTAAAAAATATTTTATTTATTGGCAATGAAGCATTTAACCTTTAGACTAACAATAATTAAACCTTATTCCATATTATAAAGGAGAAAATCAATAAAACATGCCCTTTAAACTTCTAAAAATACAATTCATGCCTTTGCAAATTCAATACACAATTCTCTCTTCTTTAATTTTCCAAATCTGAAAATCATAGGAAAATGTTATTTACCATCTGATAGTTTTTTTAAATAGTTTTTTATTTATAAGATATATACATGGGTTATTTTACAACATGACAATTGCCAAACCTTTTGTTCTCATTTTTCCCCTCCTTCTGCCCCCGCTCAAGATGGCAGGTTGACCAATATATGTTAAATATATTAGAGTATAAATTAAACTCAGTATATGTATACATGTCTAAACAGTTGTTTTGCTGTACAAAAAAAAAAATCGGACTTTGAAATAGAGTACAATTAGCCTGTGAAGGAAATCCAAAATGCAGGCAGACAAAAATAGAGGGATTGGGAATTCTATGTAGTGGTCATGTTCAGAGACTTTCAGAAAGTTTGTTAAGACACAAAATAGCTTGTGATGGTTTCACTTTACACAACCAATAGACATCTCTACAATGTGTTGGAACTTTGGAGATTATTTCTAATCATTTTCAAAGAGCCTCCACTTTACTTCTAAGGCCAATAAACCGCCTGAAAATCCTTAAGTGTTTCACACGAGAAATGTTGACATAGCTTTTTTTCTATTATGTACCCTTAAATTTGACAATCTCTACTAAAATTGAAAGGGGACCAAAAAAGCTATTTTTTTCTAGTTTTCAGTGCTACTCATAATGTTGTGCTTGAACAATCAAAGTACTCCTATCACTATGTGTTTATGTTCCACATGTGTATTATTACTGAAGAATATGAAATCTTTCTATTGAAGCATATCCAAAAATGGTTAAATGGTATTATTGAATTTTTAAAGGCAAATTGTTTCTTTGTTATTTTAGAACAACCCTTATGCTTGCCCTCAGTTCGGAATTCACAGAAATGGTCAGTGTTCTTCTTCAACATAATGCTGATCTCACTATCAAAGATCAATTGGGACAGACAGCTGAGACATATGCTAGGATCTATAATTATCCTCAGTAAGAGCTAACATAATTCTAATTGTCTTTATATAACTGCATCTAAAAGAATTTTTCCTCCATAAAATTGAGAGTGAATCTGGCTTTCATAGTTGCATATTATAATAATTGTCTGGAAAATACCCTGGCGAACTCCAGTTCTTGAGAACTGCCGCATGCTTCAGCATAGCCCCAGGAAAACGGGCAGCCTCTAGCAGACAGACCTCTACCTGTTTCATATTTAAGGGTACTAAGAAGAAATTGATCAAATGGCAAATTTAAGTTATCAAAGTTCAGGAGGGAATAAGTAAGAGAAAGGATACAAGGTAGAGTCACAGTATCAGATTAGAATTTTCAGAGGTAATAATGAAAATAGCTGCCATTTTTGTAGTTTTTTAAGGATGTCCAATGTTTTATATACATCTTCACAAAAGTTATATCATTTAATAATAATGCACATTTATAGAAACTGTAGGGTTTTTTGTTTGTTTGTGTTTGTTTCTATTTTAATTTCTTGCTTACCTCTCTTAATTGTACGAGACCTAAAGTTAGTTTTAGGTAAAATCACGTTATGTCTTGGATGCCTTCACATGAGTGCTAACTAAAAAGGATCATAAATGGATCCTCAATTTGGAGTCAGGAGATCTGGGGAGAGATCATGCCTCTCACCCTCTGTGTGACCTTAGACAAGAGTAATCTTTATAGAATGGAGTTATTTAATTGATAAAATAGAGACATTAGATGTAATGACCTAATACTGATTAATTAATGACTATAATACTGATTCTGAAGATGTTTATTGCATCTAGTGTGAATGATTAATTTTGTTCTTCAGACTTTGTTAAAACAATAAAAATTTGGTGATCTGATTTGAAATATACATACACTTGTCATATATAATTTTATCTTGATTTCTATAGACTTATTATATTTTATCTTTTATTTTAGACATATTTATCACAAACAAATTGAACAATATATACTCCCTCCTCTCCAAGCCAGCAATTTAGAGAAGGCTTCCAATACCGGATTTGTTTTGGGTACCCCTTCCATGGATAAAAAAGGTAGAATTTATTGATCCAAATAAATAATATTAAAAATAATGTAGAACAATTTTAAAATTCATATGTTCTCTATTTTTTCTATTTCCATTTTATATTTTAAAAGCATA
Organism: Sminthopsis crassicaudata; assembly: GCF_048593235.1. Lineage (NCBI taxonomy): Eukaryota > Metazoa > Chordata > Mammalia > Dasyuromorphia > Dasyuridae > Sminthopsis > Sminthopsis crassicaudata. Next base: position 270,228,922 of record NC_133621.1, on the reverse strand, counting down.
GCACTGATTTATTTTTGGTTACCTAATTACCTACCTACCCACCTACTACCCTGAAATGACAAAAACAGTGTTTGTGTTCTGTTTAAATCATATTGTCATTGCTCAAAAAATTTTGTAGAAATGCTCTAAAATTATGCTTTTCATATTAATTTCATGTTTTAATATTTAAGTTTTTATTGTATTTTAGTTATATCAGAAGAAAATTCTTCAGAAGCCTCTATACAAAGGTAGGTTTTACAGCAAGTTAACATTTCTTTTAGTTAATCCTCATGATCCATCTTCAACAGGTTTTTCAATCCAAAGCAAAGCAGACTCTCATGTCCCCAAAAGGTGTATCTTCAATTTAACCAATTCCCATATTTTATCTTCATTATCTTTCAAAAAATGAGGTTTACTACACATCTAATAGGTAATATGTATATATGTTACGTGTATAAATATATAGTACTAAAAAATTTGCAAAACACACTAATAAACATACACATGTATGTATGTACACTATATATATATATATATATATATATATATATATATATATATATATATATATATATATATATGCATGTGTGCATGCACACGTGCCTGCTTGTTTTTTTATTTTTTCCTTTAATTTCTTAAATATTTTCCCCAGTTACATTCAAAACTTTTTTATATTTGTTTTTAAGATTTTTTGAGTTCTAATTCTCTCCTTTACGCCCACACACAATTAAGTAACCACATGTAAAATTATGCAAAACTTTTCCATAAAAGTCAAGTTATGAAAGAAAGCATAGATCTTCCACCCTAATGAAAATAAAAACCCTCAATAAAAATTAAGAAAAAAATAAAGATATAGAGTAATAGAGAATGCCTTGATCCATATTCAGACACCATCAGTTCCTTCTCTCGTTATGGATGGGATTTTTCTTCATAAGTTCTTTAGAGTGCATGGGGAATATTCTACTTCTGAGAATAACAAAGTCATTTACATCTATTTATTCCAGAACAGAGCTATTTCTTTGTATGTAGTACATTTCACTTTCTTCATAGAAAACTTTTCAATTCTTTTTTTTTTCCTGAGAGTATCCTACTCATCATTTTTCAGAAAACATAATATTCTATCAGAGATTCTTGCTTGGAATTTGTTTTTTACAATTACTATTGCTAATTGTATTTTCACCCATTTATTCTCTCTCTCTTTTCATCCTCTTCCTTTTCAAAAGTGTTTTGCTACTGACCATTTCTCCCCTAAAATGCCCTCGTTTTTATCTCTCTCCTGCCTCTGCCCACATCTCATTCTGCTGCTGTTTTCTTGCAGGGTAAGATAGATTTTATACCCCTATTGAGTATGTATGTTACTTCTATTTGAGACAATCTGATTAGAGAAAGGTGCACTCACTCACCCTCTCCTTCCCCTCATGTACTTTATTATAAAAGTTTTTCCTCTTTTTTTTTAAATGGCAGATACTTTTCACCATTCCACTTTAGTCAGTACATTCCCCTTTCATCTCTTAAGTTCATTAATTTTTAAAAAGATATTATCCCTCCAGATTCAACTCATACCTGGGCCTTCTATTTAGATATACTCCTTTTAACTTCCATAAAAAAGAAAATGTTCTAATGAGTTACAAGTATTATTCCTCCCATGTAGGAATATAAACAGATGAACCTCAAGTCCTTTATGATTTCACTTTCCTGATTATCTCCTTATGCTTCTGCAGAGTTCTGTATTTGAAAATCACATTTTCCTTTCAGCTCTGGTCTTATCACAAAAGTGTGAAAATCTTGCTTGAATGGCTTCTTCCTCTGAAGGATTATACTCAGTTTTGCTGGGTAGGTGATTCTTGGTTGCTATCCTAGCTTTATTGGTCTCCAGCATATCATTATAAGCCCTCCAGTGCTTTTAAAGTAGAAGCTGCTAAAATGTGTGTTCTGAGTGTGGCTTCACTAATCTTGAATTGTTTCTTTCAGGATGCTTGCAATATTTTCTCCTTGACGTGGGAGTTCTAGAATTTGGCTGTAATATTCATGGGAGTTTTATTTTGGAATCTTTTTTCAGGAGGTCATCAGTTGATTCTTTCAATTTTTATTTTACCTTCAGCTTCTAGAATATCAGGACAGTTTTCCTTGATAATTTCTTGAAATATGATTCCAGGATCTTTTTTTGATCATGACTTTCAGCTTAGACTAATACTTTACAAATTCTCTCTCCTGAATCTATTTTCCAGGTCAGTTGTTTGTCCAATAAGTTATTTCACTTTTTTTTGGTTTTGTTTCATGGCATCTTGATGCCTCATAAAGTCCATGTGCTTCCATTTGCTCAATTCTGTTTTTTTAAGGAATTGTTGTCTTCAGTGAGATTTTACCTCCTCCCTCTAGTTGACCAGTTTTGCTTTTTAATGCATTCTTTTCCTCATTAGATTTTTGTATTTCCTTTTGCACTCTCTCAATTCTTGCCCTAATTTTTCTTCTATCTCTCTTCCTTGATTTTCAAAGTCCCTTTTGAGCTCTTCCATGGCCTGAATCCAATTGCTACTTTTCTTTGAGCTTTGGATGTAGGAGCTTTGACTTTATCATCTTCTGGTGTGTTTTGATCCTCCTTGTCACCATTATAACTTTCAGATGTCAGAAACTCTTATTTTCTGCTCATCTTCCTAATCTATTGCTAGGCTTTTGACAGTTTGTTAAAGTAGAGCTTTGTCTCCAAGATGGAGGATGCATCCTCCCATACTTCAACAATTTTGTGCAGCTGTTTTCAAAAATCTTGATAGGAATCTGACCCCAGGCACTCTTTTCAACCCTGGAGCTGTTAGTTGTGTCCCGCCCCAATGAAGCTCTAGTTGATCAATTGTGCTGACAGGGGCTGGACTCTGCTGGTCTAGGCTGTGCTGGGACTGAACACCAGACTCCCACCACTTTTGTGTGTGCTGATTTATCTATTGGATTGGCAACTGTATTAAGAATTTTGTTTGGGAACACTGAAGGATTAAGGTACTGGCTTGGGTTTACAAAATTAGTATGTGATGAAGAACTTGAATCCATTACATTTTTATCCCATATCTAATTCCTAGCCACAATATCCCAATATAGCTATTAAAAATAATTCTATTTGGATGAAGAATGAACCAGCTATGTTCTTTTATATGGCTGTACTATGTATTAATCACCTGAGATGCATTTCTCATAAGCTTTTTTAGGCACATCTGCAGTGCAAATAGGTATCATCTTATACTTGTGGTAATTTATCCAAGTGCTCAGGGAAAGGAGTTATCAACATGGGGAGGGAATGTCACTGGGACCAAGGTCCTAAGTCAAGACAATAAATGGAATGGGAAATTTCTCAGCAAGGAGAGAAGTAATAAAAAAGAAGAGGGGCCATTCTGGTGAATGGTTTCTGCTGGGACCCCTCATGGACAACAATAGTTGAACCTTTGGCAATTGTTCCCAATTAGAGACGTGGGGAATCTGGCATTGCATTTTGAGAAGTGGATAGTCTTTAAAAAATCTCTGAAATTCCTAGAAGCTGATGTGGCAAAGCATTAGTTGTTAGGGACCTCATTTTCCCACAGTATAGAATGTTATTTTTCAGTGACCCACAGATTCTATTCTCTTTGTTGATTCCAGTTACAAGATTTATATAGAAGTCTTAATAGAGAAGAAGTTTAAGGAGAAAAGCCTTTCTAGTTCTAGATGATCAAGTAGAATGGATTATTCCTAGAAGTTTTTGAAAAAAATAAATCAAAAAGAGAAAATACAAGAGGCAGAAAAGGGAGTGATTGTGTCAGAAGGTCAGTGGGAAGAATACTGTCATGCAGAAAAGCTGAATATTTGATACTTTTTTTTTCTACTTGTATAAAAAAGAAATATCAGATATATGAAGTACCCAGGCATCAGTTGAAAGAGCAATTTGTAGTGTAATCAATTCACCAGAGAGATTTATCACAACCACAAAGGATGGCATTTATAAATATGAGAAACTCATGGGTTAAATCATGTATGAATGAGCAAGATGCTTCCAGTGATTTAGCTTTTTAAAGTTAGAAGAAAGTGGGTGAGGGAAGTAGCATGTTGATCTAGAGAGTAAGGAGGCAATTAGGGAGAAGTTGGGAGAGGACAGAGAGGGACTTAGTAAAAACAAACTCTTATGTAGATTGTGTCTATTTGTAGTTGCAGGATCCTTAATGAGATGATTGAGTTAGTCTTAGATATGCTGATAAAACAGTCCCAGGAAACAGATCTTCTATGGTATGGGATTATGGTTGACAGACTTGTTGCATTATTTACATTATTCCTATGAATGGGGACAGAATGAATTCTTTTAGATCTAAATTTAAGGAGAAGGAAATGTAAATATAATTTTTTAGTCTTGAGAATTTAGAAAAAAAGATAAAATTGAAAGATAATAATAAAGAAATTCAGGAGACCTTGAAAAATTGAAGTGACTCGAGCTGAAGATTCTATCTAAAGGAAGTAAAGAAAGTGTGCCCAAGGAGAAGGATTTGAAAAGACAGAGGAGGACATAAGAGGATAACGTGAAGGCTATGAGGAGGGGTTTGAGATGGATTTCAGCTGAAAAGGAGGATGTTTTAAAAAAAAAAAAAACAAAATCAAATATGGAAAGTCAGTTGGCAAGGTTAAGGAGAAGAAAAAGGAAATTGGGGGTGTCTATAAAGGATTAGAATTATAAAAAGAAAACTGTCTTGATAGTAACAGATCCTAAGGAACTGAAAAGAGAAAGACCTTGGGTTTGCTGGGCAAGGGAGCGAATCTGGGAGTAAAGAAAAACTGGGTTCAATTTCCCTCAGCAAGTGTTCCCAGCAACTCTCTGACAAACAACAGTTGCCAATCTGCATTATTTCCTCTCTGGAAGTTCCCTGCATCAAGCCATCACAAGTCATATATACCCCAGTCTCTTGAATTCTGAACCCAACTCTCCTGCCCCTCCTCCCCAAATAAATTGATAAATGTAGAGTTGAAATTCCCTGAAAGCAGATTACCACAGCAAATGTACCAAATATTTCTAGCAAGGAAGATAGACTAATAATTTTATTGCATGTACATATAAAGAACCAGGTAAATTTTTTACTGAATTGATTTTTCGGATTCAATGGTTCATAGAAATCTTCTGTAAGGAGATGTCTTCGATTAGGTCCTGAAGAAAATGGTGCACTTGGATTAGTGGTGGGTAGGAAATGGACATTCCAAACCAAAAAGCATATGTCTTAATTTATTATACAAATGGTTGATATTCTATCATAGATTACACCAGGTTCATCAATGATTATATTATACCTAGGAATGGTTGCCCTTATATTAAATACATTTCTGAGCCTGGAATGTATGAGCAATTCATGTATCTAAAGGGCAAAAAGGGAAAGCAGTAAGTAGAGTCCTGGCCTTGGAATTCACAAGACTCATCTTTATGAGTTCTAATCTGGATCAGATACTTATTAGTTTGTGACTCCAGGGCAAGGCAATTAATCCTGTTTGCCTCAGTTTCCTCATCTATGAAACAATGCTGGGAAAAGAAAGCACAAACCTCTTTGGTACCTTTGCCAATAAAATGCCAAATGGGGTCACAAAGAGTCAAGACACCACTGAAATTATTGAACAGCAACAGATACAACTCATATGTAGGGTTGAAACTTGGGGAGGGTAACTTTAAGAAAAAATAACTCGGTGAAAATGTTTGTCAGAAGCTAATAACAAAGGCACAGTAAACAGGGACCTATTACAAATAGATTTTAGGGTTTTGATTCTGTGATGTATAATGACCCTTGATGTTCATTTGTCAACTTTAGAGAAGTGTAAAAATAGGAAGAGATTATCCTGGAGGAAATATCCACTGATAGCCTCTACACTGATATCTTCTTGGCAAAAATGAGTGTTGGAATAGGAATGATTGAAATATTAAGTCATTCTTTGTAATGTGTCATTTGGTGGTAAAGCACCTTGTAACAAACACCTAAGAGGCCTTCCTTGTTGATTGTCTTCTGGGAATAAAACTACTAATTTTTGGTTTCTTTTTAAAAGACTCCCTGAAAAACCAGGAGCTGATGATTCCTGGCCAAGCGTGGATGACAAAATTAGTTCTGAAAAGGAGGTAAGATTTCTTTATTGAATTTTTTTCCTACTTTTAAATTTCAGTTTGGAGGGTGCTTTGATTTGTTAAAAACTATATAGTAAATATAATCTCTTTAGTGTTTAACACATTAAAGACCCAAATGAACTTTAATAGATTGAGATTTTACCTCAAATAAGGTAAAAGCAAATAAGTTTTAGTCTTGTGTCAAGCTTTCTTTTAATTTTTGTTTTGTTGGTGTATGTGTGTGCTTTCTGAAAAACGAGATGTGTAATGCCAGAGAACCTGAGGCAAGATAGAGATTGGAGATTTTTTAATATTTTATTTGAAAATAAATTGTGCTGGGGGCATGTTTCTCCCAGGGCTGATGTCTCAAAGCAGTCAGCAGCTAATGTGTGTTTCCCATGAAGTATGTATATGTCCATGGCTCCCAGCTATCAGGGTACACTAAAGCAGGGGCAGAGTCAGAGCAATGAGAGCGTGAATGGACTAATCAATCTGGTTCTGACAGGGTCGGGGGAGCACCAGACATTCTAATAAATTGGGATCAAGAACAATGACAGAATGGGGGGAAGCACCAAACATTCTGATAAGTAGTTTGATAAGTATTTCCTTGTACCTTTGTATTTATCTGTGCACTGAAAAGTGTATTAGATTTGGAACAGAGGACCAGGCTTCATGTACCATGACTGCCACTCTTAAATATATATGATAGTTTGTTTTTTTGTTTTGTTTTGTTTTCTAAATGATACTTTAGATCCCTTCTAGTTCCAGTCTATGAGCTTTCCATAATATTGCTGTTCTCCAAATGTTGGTTGTAATAAATTGCTTCATTTTTTTTCTTGTTAAATATGGCTAGAACAGCTATGAATATTTTTGTATACCTAGATCCTATTTTTCCTTCCTGTGTTCTCAGTATTAGAATTCATAACAATGGAGTCAGAATATATGATCAATTTTATGACTCTATTATGTTGTTCTCTAAACCATCTTGACCAATGTGCAGTTCTATTAGTAGTATATTGGTGTTACATATTGGTAGTATGTATTTCCCATTATTTGTACTTTTCTTTTATTTTTCTGTGGCATTTTATTTTTAAAATACATTTTATTTGAAAAATCAAATTAAGAAAATACAGCAAAACAAAAGAGAACATAGTCATGTACCCAGCAGATCATCGGGGAGGATTCAAAATCTAAAACATAAATTACTAGATCAAGAAAGTATATATTTATATATATATATATATATATATATATATATATATGTGTATATATATATATATGTATATATATATATATATATACATATATATATATATATATATATATATATTTGTAGAAGAAATTATATTCATGATATCCATTTTTTCTTTACTTCCTTGTAAATTGTTCCTTGGTTCTCTACTGCATACCTAATTTACTTTTTTCTTTTTTTCCCTTTTTAATCTTCCTCCTCCATTACTCTAATGTAAACTACAATTAAGAAAAGATACATATGTATCTTGTATACATAGGTAGATATATACATACATACATACACACAGTCACATATCTTTCCTATCACTGCTGACTCTTTAAATAAATTTTGCTGGCTAACTTGCCCAAGGGTCCTTCCCTTTTCTAATTCCTTAACCCTTTGTTTCCCTATGCACCTATCCCTCCCCATTATTTCTTTTGGATTAGATTTTGTAGGGACTATATCATATATATATATATATATATATATATATATATATATATATATATATATATATATATATATATAGTGTTCCCTATTGAATCCATTCTTCTTCTGCACTACTTTTGTATAACAGGATTACTATTTTTACCTTAACTCTGCAATCTTTCTTTTGAGCTCTTTTATTCATGTGAATATTAAACATATAGTATGCCATTTGCCATAATAAAGAAAAATAATTTATTGATCATTTCAACAATTTGTCCAAGTTGAGTATTTTAATGGTGATCTTTGATATTGGCTATTTTTTTTAATTCAGGTTTGGTTGATGGAAAGTCCTGAAAATCTACAATTTAATTAAATATCCATTTTTTTCTCATTCAAAAATTACAGATAATTTTGCTGTCCTTAGGTTGCTCAGGTCTTTTGATTTTGGGTAGATAGATATGATTCCAGGAGTTGTGTTTTTTTTTTTTTTTACTGTAACAACTGATAAATCTTGTGCAATTCTAACTATAGCATCAGCATACTTGAATTTTTTTTCATGTTTCTTGCAAAATTTTTTTTTCTTTATCTGATCTCAAGAGCTATCATTTTTTTCTTAAGGTATGTTCAACATTCTGTTCTATTTTCTCATTCTTTATAATCTGTTTTGTTATATCTTGGTCTCTTATAGCTTAATTGGCTTGCCCAGTTCTTATTTTCAAAGAATTATTTTCATCTTTGAGACTCTGTACCTCTTTTCTGGTTGATAACTTTTTTATTCATAATCTTGTTTTTCTTGGATGGTTATTTATTTTGCATCATGTTTCTCATTTGATTTTTAAATTCTGTTTTGAGTTCTATAAATTCTGGGCAAGGAGCTATTTCATGTTATTCTTTGGGGTAAACTTTTGTGACTTAAGTGTCCACCTTTGAAGATGAATCCAGATCTTTCCTGTTTTTATTCTATGTTTCAGTGGCAGGGTTTCATCTTTGCCAGTTCAAAAAAAAGAGGTATTAGTGTAAGCATCTCTAATCTTTGGGTGGAGGGATGGTGCCTCAAGCTTCCTTTGAGTTCTCCACTTTGATCAGGAATGCCAAACCAAGAGCTCCACCCTCCTGCAAGTGCCCACAGCTAGCAGCATATCTGTCCTACTGCTTCTGCACTTAGCTGGTGCTGGTTCCTTCTCACCTGGGTCAGCAGCAGAGCTGGGCCTGGCATTCCCATTCAGGCAAGTGTTATTCGGTCTTCCCAGACTCAACCTTAAGTTGACAGTCTTGAAGGTGAAAGTCTCTGTGATTTCTTCTGAGGCTTCAGCCACACCCAGGTAGCTGACATGTCTCCATTTGATGCTTTTGTAGAGTTAGCCCAGAGGTATTGGCACTTGAGACAGGTTAATTCCCAGGCTGAGGTATTTTCAGATCTTTTTGGGTTGTATCAGGAGGATCCCTGTTCTGTCCCAAGCTTTCTAGATTTTCACTAGTCTCTGTTCACCCCAAGGCACAAGTTTGTTCTATTTATGGGAAAATCTAAAGAAATAAAAATAAAATTTACCAACCTATCCTTCCAGAATCCTCCCTATTTGTAATGTTGAACCTTCTAGTTGAAATAATAAACTTGTGCTGATTTTTACACGTCTCTGACTGTTGGGAAATTGGAACATTTTTCAGGAAGTCAATGCTGTTTTTATTCAGTCATTTCATCATTTTGATGTATTATATTAGATTTATATATATATATATATATATATATATATATATATATATATATATATATATATATATATATATATATATATATATCAGGTACAGCCAATCTTCAGTTTTTGTGTAACCTTCAAGCTCAAACTATACATTGAACATATGGGAAAGAGGAGTGTTACCAAAGTTTGTAACTTCCACTGGAGATGGCTGATCATACCATTTCTCACCCAGTTTAGCTCCTAATCTTTGTACTAATTGTCTGACAGGTGGATCACTTCCTTAAAATTTTGTTAAGGTTTGACATGCACCTACAAAGTAAAAGACATTTGTTTTAAGTGGATTTTTTTAAATCAGGTGTCTATAATGCTTGATTTTTGACATTGATGTAAAAGCAATGAACAGCAAATAATAAAATATCCATCATTAACGGGCATCTTCACAGCTTTTTCTGGACCCAGAAAATTTTTAGAGTATGCACTTCTTTCAACTGCATACATTGAGGGCAAAAAATTCAAACAATGCAATTGATGTAATGAAGGCATTCAGGATCCTGTGACTAAAGTTCTTATAGCCTGTATTTTTCAATTTAGTGGCCTCTTACTGTCAGAAACCTTTGTTTTTTTCCTGCTGAATGTGTCAAGCAGAATGAGTTAACCCAATAGGCAGGCCTAGCAAAAGGGAGTCTGACATCAACATTTCCCTAGTTCTCTTTTAATTTTCAGGAAAGAAGTAACTCAGACTAATTTTTACTGTTCCAAAACATATAAACAATCTAAAACACAATACTAAAATAAAATTCCTTATCAGCAATGATTTATATTAAGAATAAATTTCTAAAATGTATTTTCAATTTTGTAATATATACAATGTTAGTGGATCAATTTTTTTGGTGAACAAAATAGTCCAGAAGAGTTTATTTCTATATAACGATCAGATTAAATTTATCACAATAACAGGTCTCAAAGAAATGTGAACTATTAAATGTTAGTATTGATAGTCATTGTTCTCATCATTTTTTTTTTGGCAGAAACAACCAAAATTGAACTTGAGTAAAATTTTGAATGCTACTCAGCAAATAAGAAATATCAGTAAGCTTCTTGAAAAATTTCCACTCATATTAGTATTGCTTGCCTTGAAATGATAGATTTCTTCATGTACTCTTTTATTTGTTTTTATGTAGGAGAAGAACAGACTAGCATCAACTATACAGAAGTTACACCTTTCCTTGGGAACAATGAATCGAGTGATGAAGAAGAGAAAACAGATTCTTTTCCTAAATCTTCATCCCAAGCCCAGGGCTGCTCTCATCCTGTCCATACCCCTCCTGCTTACTTTTCAAAATCTTCCCTTATGAAGTCTACTCTTCTGGACCTTCTTAATGTAATTATATTTGCTCTGGTTCTTAACATTCTTATCATGTGTGTTTGCCCTCTATCCTTTTATCCGATGCTCACAGCCACTTCATGGAAATGGGAAGGATTCTGGAAATGCAAATCCTCAAAAGTCACATCACAAGAAAATTCAGGGAATTTTATATATTGAAGATAAAACATTGATGAGTCCAGACAATACATGACAATACAATACAATACAACTCTCAGAAAGAAGAACAATGAGAAAGCAGGCAAGATGAATGGCAGTTAAAAGATTATAAAGAAAAAGTAGCAGAGGAAGAAAAAAGTGATGAAGAGGAAGAAAGAGAAAGGGATAAAAGATGGTTAGGATGGTATAAAACAAAGAAGAATCAAAATATGTAGATGCAAAGGATGAAGAAGAAAGTCAAGATGACAGTTTTGAAAACATGAAGGAAAAAGAGAGTTTGAGTAATCATCAGAATCTGTGTTTGTTGTGAAATATGATTAGAATGAAATTAAGAAGAGCAAACACTGAACATTTCTACAGAATTTCCTGTGCCAGTGATAATTGATATTTGAAGAAACTTCGATGCTATTTCCCTTAAAATAAAAATGCAGAATATTTTGTTTAAGAAACTCTTCACCTTTCTAATAAGTACACAATTTCGATGTAGATTGAACCTTAGAGATTATCTAGTTCATTTATTCCTTAATTATGTTTTAAAATTCAGTTGTTCTGTTTTGATAGATAAATTCAGACCATAGACTAAAGAAAAATTTTGGAGGACATTTTATATTTCATTGTCATTATTTGTAGGACGATTCAACAGATTCAGAGGAGGAAGTAAAGAAAAAGGATGTATTGGTTAACAACTTTACTGGTAAACAATCAGCTGGTGAAACTCCAAATATTCCCAAAGATCTACAGGCTCACATTACATCAGAGAAAGGTGCTGGGAGAAAAGGTATGTTACTATTTTGACAGGGCTCCTGATTTCATCAATTTAGGAAAGCCACAAGGAATAAATTTCTAGTGATGCCTATTGGCTACTGATCTATAGCACGGAGTCTGAGGGTAGCCTGGAGACAAAGAAGTTCATGATCTTTCTAATGGTCACACAACCAAAATATCAGCAATAGAAATTTGTTCGGATTCTTAAAGATGTTATGGGCCAGAACTTGAGACAAGATAATCTTGGGAAAGAGTACGTTCTAGTGAAGACTCTTTGAGGAGCTGACAAGAGAAAAGGAAAGCTTTTGGAATTAATCTGGAATAGCAGCTACTAGTAGAAATGACTGAATTAGAAAATAAGTACAAAGACTCACTGAGAAAAGGAAGTTTCAAAATTTTTTAAGAAACCCAATTAGGGATTCAGTTTAAATTGATGCCGAAAGGGTTAGAGTTTAAGGTTAGTGTCTGAAGGGAACTTGCAAATACCTGATAAAGGTTACTCTTTTGCTCTCTAAACTTGAGTCCATTTTTTCATTGATTTTCTATGTGCAAGATAGACTGGAATAAACATTCCAAATCAGCTACAAGCTTATGGTACATCAGACAATTGTGCTGTAAGAAAAAGTGAATCATGGTTTTGACAGATCTCCTGATTTCATCAATTTAGGAAATCCATAAGAAATAAATTTTTAGTAATGTGCATTGACTACTGTTCAATAGCATAGAACAGTAGTATATATATATATATATATATATATATATATATATATATATATATATATATATATATATATATATATATATATATATATATAGAACAGCTGCCTAAGTTCAAACTGGTCCTCTATCCACTATACAATGTACTACTCAAGTTGTAGAATATTAGAATATGCTGCAAAACATTATTTCAAAAATGCCATTATATACTTTTAAATGTTAAGTTCATTTTTTAAATAAAATTTTGTATTCTCACATAAAATTAGCATTAAGCCTCTAACTTCTGTTTTTGAAAGATCCTACCTTGTCCATAATCCATAAGAGCACCTGTTACTCCCTTAATCTGATTTTGTCTCCTGGAGTTTTTTGCCTCCTGTCATTCTCATTTAATTTTTCCCGAAGCATTTCTGTGTAGACCTATTTGAACCATTTTCATAATCTGAATAGCATATTTTCTAGTAATTCCTGTGGTGATTTATTTATATTTTATTACCATTATATCAACATTAGGATTGGACACACTTGACAAAGAAGAAGATACTGAGTCTCCCTGGGATTCAGAGGTATTTTCTATTAAGTCATTTTGAAACATTAAACTTGATTGCTATTTTTAAAAATTACATTTAAGTTTACTTATTTACTAATCAATGCAATTGCTTGGGTGGAATTAGAAGGGGAATTTTAGAGCTAGAAGGGATTTCAAAAATAATCTAGTACAACTACTCATTTAAGATGTGGGGAAGGCATTCTCTAGACAAGTCAACTTATGGTCTCACTACTAGTTTAGTGAAGAGCCAAGAAAACAATTTAGTGGTCCTAACTTTGAGGACCTCATGGTTTACACTCTGCCCCTTAACACCTTCTTAGTTTCAAAGTGTCTTTCAGTAGTCTTAAGTCTTACATTTTAAGATATATTCTAGTAAAATAAGAGACTTTGGACAATTAGAAGCCTACTTCCCTACTACATGATCAATTTACCTACAAACTAGAGGATAGGACAAAGGCACCTCTATAAGTTGATGTTAAGGCCAATTCTAAGTAAATTTCTGTGTAGCTTCTATACACAAAGACTGAAGCCCATACAAAGACCAATGTAAGAGTTATTTTTGTTGAATGAAGAAAGACTTAATGAAAGAGGTGCATAATGATAGTGTCAGGTTTGGATTGGCAGAAAGCAAGCCGGAAAACATGAGAGTATGATAAGGATGCTTGTAAACAATGCAAACCTTTAGGGTTAACTATTAGAGAGGGTCACTAAAAAAAGCATAATTATTTTCCATTAAAAAGCGTGTCCCTGGATGCCTTGAATGATACTTTTAGGATTGGGTATTTGATTTGTATCAAGGAGAGCCAGTCATTTCTTAGGCAGTATTAAAACATATGTATTAAAACATATTTTAGGAAAGTTTTTTTTTTTTGTGATCATTGTCAAAGATTAGTTGGAATATAAGTACATTATGGGGGGAGAGAGAGAGAGAGAAAGAGAGAGAGAGAGAGAGAGAGAGAGAGAGAGAGAGAGAGAGAGAGAGAGAGAGAGAGAGAGAGAGAGAGGAGAGAAGAGAGAGAGGAGGTAAATAAAATGTAGGCAAACCAGAACAAAATATACAAAAAGTTTATATATTGAGACCACATTTAGTTCCCACAGTCCTCTCTCTGGTTATAGAGGGTTCTCTTCATCGCTGAACAATTGGAACTGGTTTAAATTTTCTCATTGTTGAAGAGAGCTATGTGTGTCAGAATTGATCATCGCATAATCTTCTGCTTACCATGTATAGTGATCTCCTGTTTCTGCTTAATTCACTTAGCATCAGTTCCTGTGTCTCCAAGCTTGTCTGCAATCATCCTGTTGATCATTTCTTACTGAACACTAATGTTCCATAATATTCATATTCCATAATTTATTCATTGATCCGCCAAATGATGGGCACCCATTCAGTTTACAATTTCTTGCCCCTACAAAAAAGGCGGCTGCAAACATTTTGCACCTTTGGGTCCTTTCCCTCCCTTAATATCTCTTTGGTCTACAAGTCTAGTAGAACCACTGCTAGATCAAAGGGTATGCACAGTTTGATAACTTTTTGAACATAGTTCCAAATTGTTCTCCATAATGGTTGGATTCTTTCACAGTTCAACCAACAGTGTATTAGTTAGATATTGATCTTTGAAGCATTATCAACATATAAGAGAGGAATTTAAATAAGAATTTTAATAATAATTTCATTGTAATTCTGTACCTTTAAACTTTTTTTAAAAATTAATTTAGTTTCCAAAACTTTTAATTTCTGTTACATGGAATAAATTTCATTAGTACACATTATGTTATGAACTGACAAAGAACTGGGAAAAAACCCAGTAAACTCAGACTCCAAAATATTATTTCCAATTTCTTTTTTATAATTGTATCTCTAATTTTTTATATTCTTATAGCTCTATTGTTATTTTTATATATTTTTATAGCTCTAATATTTCAGTAACTCAGCTCAACATCTCATTTATAAAATCTATTTTATGCACAAAGGATTTTGTTATAAGCCACTCAGAAAGAAAGAATACTAAGTTGCAGCCATGTGGTACTTTCTATTTTAATTGGAGATCTAAGGCATCCACAAAAATTTTTATTTTCTCATAGCTGTGAAAGAAGTCAATTAAAAAAACTGGCAATGTTATAATCTATTTGCAGCAATTGGAATTTTAGTAAAATGTTTTTCCTCTTCACAAATTTCTATTTCAATGAAGCCTTTTCTGAATGATTCCTTATCTTTTACTCCTTCACCACCTTTCTTTATAATGTTCCCTGTGTTTGGAATAACATCCTGCATTTTCTGAATGATTCTTTATCTTTTCCTCCTTCCGCACCTTTCTTTATAGTGTTCCCTGTGTTTGGAATAACATCCTAGGTGTTTTAGTTTTCTTCTGAAATTCTAACTGTATTTCAGAAGTCACATCGAACAATGCCAAGTACATAAATCTTTCATTGGTCCTTCTAAACACTCATAACTTTTTGTAATTCTCTAATTGTATGTTCTTCCATACTTATAGCTTAATAAACAGTGAAAAAGTAGCAGTGTTCAAAGGATAGAAAGATTAAGAACAAAAGACTTAAACAATATATAACATAAAAGGAAACCAGGGAATTTGGAGTTGGAGAAATCTGCCAGGTTCTGCAAAATGGTGGAAAATTCAGAGAAGTCCCAAAGAGTTTAGCAAAGGGAGAAATGAGATGTCTGTGCACAGTCACCTATTTTGAAATTCATGGCTCTTCCTTCCAAACATGCCCTCCCGGCAGTTACAATTACTGTCCTAGACCCAACAGAGTACCTTTGACCACTGACCTTTGCAGTACCAACTCTACCGGCTTGCGGCCTCTGAGGCCTTCAGAGGTCTCTGATGACAACGATTTCTTGAATCTATAGTTTAATAACCGGTAGCACACTCAAGAACAGCCACGTGTAATCTTAAAAGCCTTTATTATACCTACTCACATAATACTCTGACTTGTTGGTTCCCAAGTGAACACTTAATCAGAAGACCAACATGTTCACTACCAAACTCCTTACCTCTTTCGGCTATCCATCTCAGTTTGGCCACCCAGGTTAGGGAGCCAGGTTAAAGAGCGCCAGGTTAAAGAGTCAAATCTTCCCTTCCAGGTTATTATCATATGAGGATAAGAACTGTTTATCATTCCTAATATTTGAATTTTTTGAAGTAACAGTAAAATATTTATTAGAATAGATGCGGGAAAATTCATATATCTACTTATGGATAAGAGTTTTTCTATAAACCAGATATCTAAAATAGGGGACTGAAAACATCTAATTCATTTCATGATTTGATTGATAGGTCCATCACCTTCTGTCAAGTGCAGTATAATAGCTAGGTGCCCATTATTTATGCTGGACATATATTTAAGAAAAATTTTGGAGGACATTGTACATTTCATTCTTATCAATTACAGGAATATGTTGCAGACTCAGATGTGGCAAAAAAAGAAAATAATAATTTAGCTGGCAACAATGCAGGTATACAAAAAACTTCTGAAACTCCAAATATTCCCAATATCAGCTACAAGCTCATGGTACATCAGGTAAATGTGCTCTAAGAAAAAGTGAGTTATTGTTTTGACAGAACTCCTAATTTCATCAATTGAGAAAATCCACAAGGAATAAATTTCCTGTGATGCACATTGGCTACTGTTCTATAGCATAGAGTCTTCCAGAGTAGCCCAGGGCTTCAGAAGTTCAGCATTTTGCCCATGATAACACAATCAAAATATCAGCAATGAAAATTGAACCCAAGGCTGTCTAATTAAAAACTTGCCCTCTATCTATACTATACTATACTATACTCTCTATACTATAATATAGTATAAATAAATAAATATGTATATATATATATATATGTGTATATATATATACACATATATATATATACATAACTAAATTTATAGAATATGCTGCAAAACATTCTTTCAAAAAATGCCATTAATAAACTTTTAAATGTGAAATTTATTTTGAAATAAAATATTCTGTATTCTCATGTAAAATTACCATTGAGCCCCTAACTAATTTTTGAAAGTCCAATATCCACAATTGGAAATGATACTCTATTAATCTACTTTTGTCTTCTGGAATTTTTTGACTCCTGTCATTTTGATTTAGTTTTTCCTAAAGCAATTCTGAGTAGACATATTTGAATCATTTTCATATTCTGAGTAGCATATTTTCCAGTTATATCTGTGGTCATTTATCTATATTTTATTACCATTGTATCAATATTAGGATTGGACAAAGAAGAAGATGCCGAGTCACCCTGGGATTCTGAGATATTTTCTAATAAGTCATTTTGAAACTTCAATCTTGATTGCAATTTTTAAAATTAGATTTAACTTTACCTATTTACTAATCAGTGCAATAGCTTGAGAAGACTTAGAAGGGGAATTTTAGAATGAGAAAGTATTTCAGAAATGTCTACTAACAACTACACTTTTAAAATGTGGAGAAGACACTCCTCAGACAAGTCAGCTTATGGTCTCAATACTAGTTTAGTGAAGAACCAAGAAAACAATTCAATGGTCCTAACTCTGAGGTCCTCATAGTTTCTACTCTACTCCTTACCAACTTCTTAGTTAAAGAGTGTCTTTCAGTAGTCTGTCATTCAGTGACCAAGTATGATAGCATTTAATGCTCTTCTAAGTATTAGGACATATTCTAGAAAAGTAAAAGGCTTTGGGCAAATAGAAGCCTACTTCCCTACCACTTGATCAATTTACCTACATATTAGAGGATAGGACAAAGGCACCTATATAAGTTGATGTTACAGCCAACTCTAAGTAAATTTCTGTGTAGCGTCTAAAGCCCATTCAAAGGCCAATGTAAGAGTTATTTTTGTTGAATGAAGAAAGGCTTAATGAAAGAGGTAATAATTAGTGCATAATGACAGTGTCAGGTTTAGATTGGCAGAGAGCAAGCAGGAAAACATGCAGAGAGAGAGCGGATAGTAAAGATGCTTGCAAACAATGAAAACCTTGAGGTTTAGCTGTTACAGAGGATCACTGATAAAAGGCATAATTATTTTCTATAAAAAAGTATTGTCAATGGATGCGATGAATGATAGCTTTAGGATTTAGGGTTTGATTATTTTCAAGGAGCCAGTGAGTCATTTCTTAGACAGTATAATAATGTATTGAAGGATATTTTAGAAAAGTTTTTTTTTTAATCATTGTCAAAGATTACATAGACCAGAGGGACATTATATGTAAAAAGAAGTTTTCCAAAAGAAATTACCTTTTTATTTATCACAAATTTTAATCTTACCTCTCATTGTTCTTCAGATGGAAATCAATTCCTTTTTTTTTAATTATTTTCTTTTAACTTTCTAAACATACGTGTGGATAGTTCCTCATCTTTAGCCCTTGAAATACCTTTTGTTCCAATTTGCTCTCCGTCCTCCACTACTTTCCCCTGAATAGAAATTAGAACATTATATGTGATGGGGGCCAAGTAACATACCCTTTCAGGGTATTATGTGGAGACTCCCTATTATTAGCATCCTTGGGGTTGGAAACTCTCTCCTTTTCTGTGTAGAAGTTGTCAATCATTCTCTACAATTTCTTATTCATTTTAAAAAAAAAATCTGTAGGGTCTGCTTTTAGGGTACGGGATTACGCGATTCCTCTACAAAACAGAGATATTATGATAGGCAGCAGTCTTGTGAACGGGCTGCAGAGATATTAGGATGCTCTGGGAGAGAGTTTCCCCCCCAGAAGTGAATTTATTATCTAATTCATTGCATGATTTGATTGATTGGTCTATCATCTTATGTCAAGTGGAGAAGAAAACTAGTTTCACATTTTTTTGTGGTAGGCATATATCTAAAAATATTTGGAGTATATTGTACATTTCATTCTTATCAATTACAGGAATATACCACAGACCCAGCTGTGGATAAAAAGAGAAACAGCATTTTAACTGGCAACGATACAGGTATACAAAAAACTTCTGAAACTCCAAATATTCCCAATCACCTACAAGCTCACAGAACATTAGGTAAATGTGCTCTAAGACAAAGGGAGTTATTGTGTTAACAGAGTTCCTAATTTCACCAACTTAGGACATCCACAAGGAAGAAATTTCTTCTAATGTACATTGGCTACCTGTTCTATGGCATAGAGTCCTCCAGAGAGTCCTCCAGAGTAGCCTTAGGCTTCAGAAGTTCAGCATTTTGTCCATGATAGCACAATGACAATATCAGCAATTGAAATTGAAGCCAGGGCTGCCTTATTCCAAACTGGCCCTCTGTCCACTACACAGTGCTTATAGCTCAATTTGCAGAACATGCTACAAAACATTCCTTAAAAAATTCCATTATACACTTTTAAATGTTAAGATTATTTTTGGAATAAAATATTCTATATTCTCACATAAAATTACCCTTAAGCTCCTAACTTCTGCTTTTGAAAGATCCTACCTTGTCCATAATCCATAAGTGCAAATGTTACTCTCTTAATCTCCTTTTGTCTCCTGGAGTTTTTTTTTTCTCCTGTCATTTTAGTTTAGTTTTTCCTAAAGCAATTCTGAGTAGACATATTTGAGCCATTTTCATATTCTGAGTAGCATATTTTTCAGGTATGTCTGTGGTGATTTATCTCTATTTTAATATCATTGTATCAATACTAGGACTGCACAAAGAAAAAGATACCGAGTCACCCTGGGATTCAGAGGTATTTTCTATTAAGTTATTTTGAAACTTCAATCATGATTGCTATTTTAAAAATTATATTTAATTTTTCTTATTTACTAGTCAGTTCAATTGCTTGGGTAGAATTAGAAGGGGACTTTTAGAGCTAGAAGGGATTTCAGAAATAATCTAGTACAAAGGCCCTTTTAACCTATGGGGAAGGCACTCCCCAAACAAGTCAGCTTAAGGTCTCACTACTGCTTTATTGAAGAGCCAAGAAGACAATTCAATGGGCCTAACTTTCAGGACCTCATGGCTTAGACAGTAGTCCTTCACAACTTAGCAATTTCAGTGTGCCTCTCAGTCTGTCATTCAGTGAACAAATATGATAGCATTTTATGGTCTTCTAAGTATTAGGATATATTCTAGAAAAAGAAAAGTCTTTGGGCAAATAGAAGCCTACTTCTCTACTACATGATCAACTCAAATACAAATTAGGGGATAGGAGAAAGGAACCTATATAAGTTGATGTTCCAGCCAACACTAAGCAAATTTCTGTATAGCTTCTCTATAAAAAGATTGAGGCCTATAGAAAGGCCAATGTAAGAGTTAATGGTCTTCAAAAAGGAAAGAGTTCATGAAATAGGTAATAACTGAGGCTGAATGATAGGGTCACTTTTGGATTGGCAGAGAAGAAGCAGGCAGAGAGAGAGAGAGAAAGAGAGAGAGAGAGGGGGGGTAGTAAAGGTGCTTGCAAAGCTTTAGTTGTTTAGACGGCTACTAATAAAAGTCATCACTATAGTACATAAAGAATAGTGTCTTTGGATGTCTTAGATGATAGCTTTAAGATTTGGGATTTGATTTGTATCAAGGAGCCAGTCATTGCTTAGACAGTATAATAATGTATTGAAACCTATTTTGGGAAAGTTTTTTTTTGAACATTGTCAAAGATTACCTGGAAAAGAAGTTCATTATAGTCAAAAGATGTTTTTCCAAAAGAAATTTCCTTTGTATTTCCCACAAATTTCAATCTCATTTCTCCTTGCCCTTCAAATAAATATCAATTCATTTTTTTATTAAAGCTTTTTATTTTCTAATCATATGTGTGGATAATTCCTAAACCTTAGGCCTTGAATGTCCTTGTATTCCAATTTTCTCTCCTTCGCCCCCCCCCCACTAACCCCTAGATAGCACGTAGTCCAATATATGTTAAACATGGTAGAAATATTTGTTAAATGCAATTATTGTCCTGGACAAGAAAAATCAAATCCAACCAGTAACGAAAAGAGGAGAGGGGCAGCTAGTTGCTGTAGTTGGTAGAGCACCAGCCATGAAGTCAGGAGGACCTGAGTTCAAATCGGGTCTCAGACAATTAACTCTTTCTAGCTGGGTGACCCTGGGCAAGTCACTTAACACCAATTTAGTTTCCACAGTCCTTTCTCCAGGTGTAGAGGGTTCTCTTCATCACTGAACAATTGGAACAGGTTTAAGTTATCTCATTGTTTGAGAGAACCATTCATACTTCTCCTTATGGACAAGAGTTTTTCTATAAACCAGATATCTAAAATAGGTGATTGAAAAAATCTAATTCATGGCATGATTTGATTGATTGGTTTATCATCTTCTGTCAAGTGGAGTATCAAACTAGGTTCACATTATTTGTGCTAGGCATATATCTGAGAAAAATTTTGGAGTATATTGTGCATTTCATTCTTGTCAATTGCAGGAATATATCACAGACCCAGCTGTGGATAAAAAGAGACACAACATTTTAACTGGCAACGATACAGGTATACAAAAAACTTCTGAAACTCCAAATATTCCCAATCACCTACAAGCTCACAGAACATTAGGTAAATGTGCTCTAAGACAAAGGGAGTTATTGTGTTGACAGAGATCCTAATTTCACCAACTTAGGACATCCACAAGGAAGAAATTTCTTCTAATGTACATTGGCTACCTGTTCTATGGCATAGAGTCCTCCAGAGAGTCCTCCAAGAGTAGCCTTGGGCTTCAGAAGTTCAGCATTTTGTCCATGATAGCACAATGACAATATCAGCAATTGAAATTGAAGCCAGGGCTGGCTTATTCCAAACTGGCCCTCTGTCCACTACACAGTGCTTATACCTCAATTTGCAGAACATGCTACAAAACATTCCTTAAAAAATTCCATTATACACTTTTAAATGTTAAGATTATTTTTGGAATAAAATATTCTATATTCTCACATAAAATTACCCTTAAGCTCCTAACTTCTGCTTTTGAAAGATCCTACCTTGTCCATAATCCATAAGTGCAAATGTTACTCTCTTAATCTCCTTTTGTCTCCTGGAGTTTTTTTTTTTTCTCCTGTCATTTTAGTTTAGTTTTTCCTAAAGCAATTCTGAGTAGACATATTTGAGCCATTTTCATATTCTGAGTAGCATATTTTTCAGGTATGTCTGTGGTGATTTATCTCTATTTTAATATCATTGTATCAATACTAGGACTGCACAAAGAAAAAGATACCGAGTCACCCTGGGATTCAGAGGTATTTTCTATTAAGTTACTTTGAAACTTCAATCATGATTGCTATTTTAAAAATTATATTTAATTTTTCTTATTTACTAGTCAGTTCAATTGCTTGGGTAGAATTAGAAGGGGACTTTTAGAGCTAGAAGGGATTTCAGAAATAATCTAGTACAAAGGCCCTTTTAACCTATGGGGAAGGCACTCCCCAAACAAGTCAGCTTAAGGTCTCACTACTGCTTTATTGAAGAGCCAAGAAGACAATTCAATGGGCCTAACTTTCAGGACCTCATGGCTTAGACAGTAGTCCTTCACAACTTAGCAATTTCAGTGTGCCTCTCAGTCTGTCATTCAGTGAACAAATATGATAGCATTTTATGGTCTTCTAAGTATTAGGATATATTCTAGAAAAAGAAAAGTCTTTGGGCAAATGGAAGCCTACTTCTCTACTACATGATCAACTCAAATCAAATACAAATTAGGGGATAGGAGAAAGGAACCTATATAAGTTGATGTTCCAGCCAATACTAAGCAAATTTCTGTATAGCTTCTAGATAAAAAGATTGAGGCCTATAGAAAGGCCAATGTAAGAGTTAATGGTCTTCAAAAAGGAAAGAGTTCATGAAATAGGTAATAACTGAGGCTGAATGATAGGGTCACTTTTGGATTGGCAGAGAAGAAGCAGGCAGAGAGAGAGAGAGAGAGAGAGAGAGGGGGGGGTAGTAAAGGTGCTTGCAAAGCTTTAGTTGTTTAGACGGCTACTAATAAAAGTCATCACTATAGTACATAAAGAATAGTGTCTTTGGATGTCTTAGATGATAGCTTTAAGATTTGGGATTTGATTTGTATCAAGGAGCCAGTCATTGCTTAGACAGTATAATAATGTATTGAAACCTATTTTGGGAAAGTTTTTTTTTGAACATTGTCAAAGATTACCTGGAAAAGAAGTTCATTATAGTCAAAAGATGTTTTTCCAAAAGAAATTTCCTTTGTATTTCTCACAAATTTCAATCTCATTTCTCCTTGCCCTTCAAATAAATATCAATTCATTTTTTTATTAAAGCTTTTTATTTTCTAATCATATGTGTGGATAATTCCTCAACCTTAGGCCTTGAATGTCCTTGTATTCCAATTTTCTCTCCTTCGCCCCCCCCCACTAACCCCTAGATAGCACGTAGTCCAATATATGTTAAACATGGTAGAAATATTTGTTAAATGCAATTATTGTCCTGGACAAGAAAAATCAAATCCAACCAGTAACGAAAAGAGGAGAGGGGCAGCTAGTTGCTGTAGTTGATAGAGCACCAGCCATGAAGTCAGGAGGACCTGAGTTCAAATCGGGTCTCAGACAATTAACTCTTTCTAGCTGGGTGACCCTGGGCAAGTCACTTAACACCAATTTAGTTTCCACAGTCCTTTCTCCAGGTGTAGAGGGTTCTCTTCATCACTGAACAATTGGAACAGGTTTAAGTTATCTCATTGTTTGAGAGAACCATTCATACTTCAAATTATGGACAAGAGTTTTTCTATAAACCAGATATCTAAAATAGGTGATTGAAAAAATCTAATTCATGGCATGATTTGATTGATTGGTTTATCATCTTCTGTCAAGTGGAGTATCAAACTAGGTTCACATTATTTGTGCTAGGCATATATCTGAGAAAAATTTTGGAGTATATTGTGCATTTCATTCTTGTCAATTGCAGGAATATATCACAGACCCAGCTGTGGATAAAAAGAGAAACAACATTTTAACTGGCAACGATACAGGTATACAAAAAACTTCTGAAACTCCAAATATTCCCAATCACCTACAAGCTCACAGAACATTAGGTAAATGTGCTCTAAGACAAAGGGAGTTATTGTGTTGACAGAGATCCTAATTTCACCAACTTAGGACATCCACAAGGAAGAAATTTCTTCTAATGTACATTGGCTACCTGTTCTATGGTATAGAGTCCTCCAGAGAGTCCTCCAAGAGTAGCCTTGGGCTTCAGAAGTTCAGCATTTTGTCCATGATAGCACAATGACAATATCAGCAATTGAAATTGAAGCCAGGGCTGCCTTATTCCAAACTGGCCCTCTGTCCACTACACAGTGCTTATACCTCAATTTGCAGAACATGCTACAAAACATTCCTTAAAAAATTCCATTATACACTTTTAAATGTTAAGATTATTTTTGGAATAAAATATTCTATATTCTCACATAAAATTACCCTTAAGCTCCTAACTTCTGCTTTTGAAAGATCCTACCTTGTCCATAATCCATAAGTGCAAATGTTACTCTCTTAATCTCCTTTTGTCTCCTGGAGTTTTTTTTTTTTTCTCCTGTCATTTTAGTTTAGTTTTTCCTAAAGCAATTCTGAGTAGACATATTTGAGCCATTTTCATATTCTGAGTAGCATAGTTTTCAGGTATGTCTGTGGTTATTTATCTCTATTTTAATATCATTGTATCAATATTAGGACTGCACAAAGAAAAAGATACCGAGTCACCCTGGGATTCAGAGGTATTTTCTATTAAGTTATTTTGAAACTTCAATCATGATTGCTATTTTAAAAATTATATTTAATTTTTCTTATTTACTAGTCAGTTCAATTGCTTGGGTAGAATTAGAAGGGGACTTTTAGAGCTAGAAGGGATTTCAGAAATAATCTAGTACAAAGGCCCTTTTAACCTATGGGGAAGGCACTCCCCAAACAAGTCAGCTTAAGGTCTCACTACTGCTTTATTGAAGAGCCAAGAAGACAATTCAATGGGCCTAACTTTCAGGACCTCATGGCTTAGACAGTAGTCCTTCACAACTTAGCAATTTCAGTGTGCCTCTCAGTCTGTCATTCAGTGAACAAATATGATAGCATTTTATGGTCTTCTAAATATTAGGATATATTCTAGAAAAAGAAAAGTCTTTGGGCAAATAGAAGCCTACTTCTCTACTACATGATCAACTCAAATACAAATTAGGGGATAGGAGAAAGGAACCTATATAAGTTGATGTTCCAGCCAACACTAAGCAAATTTCTGTATAGCTTCTCTATAAAAAGATTGAGGCCTATAGAAAGGCCAATGTAAGAGTTAATGGTCTTCAAAAAGGAAAGAGTTCATGAAATAGGTAATAACTGAGACTGAATGATAGGGTCACTTTTGGATTGGCAGAGAAGAAGCAGGCAGAGAGAGAGAGAAAGAGAGAGAGAGGGGGGGGTAGTAAAGGTGCTTGCAAAGCTTTAGTTGTTTAGATGGCTACTAATAAAAGTCATCACTATAGTACATAAAGAATAGTGTCTTTGGATGTCTTAGATGATAGCTTTAAGATTTGGGATTTGATTTGTATCAAGGAGCCAGTCATTGCTTAGACAGTATAATAATGTATTGAAACCTATTTTGGGAAAGTTTTTTTTTGAACATTGTCAAAGATTACCTGGAAAAGAAGTTCATTATAGTCAAAAGATGTTTTTCCAAAAGAAATTTCCTTTGTATTTCTCACAAATTTGAATCTCATTTCTCCTTGCCCTTCAAATAAATATCAATTCATTTTTTTATTAAAGCTTTTTATTTTCTAATCATATGTGTGAATAATTCCTCAACCTTAGGCCTTGAATGTCCTTGTATTCCAATTTTCTCTCCTTCGCCCCCCCCCCACTAACCCCTAGATAGCACGTAGTCCAATATATGTTAAACATGGTAGAAATATTTGTTAAATGCAATTATTGTCCTGCACAAGAAAAATCAAATCCAACCAGTAACGAAAAGAGGAGAGGGGCAGCTAGTTGCTGTAGTTGATAGAGCACCAGCCATGAAGTCAGGAGGACCTGAGTTCAAATCGGGTCTCAGACAATTAACTCTTTCTAGCTGGGTGACCCTGGGCAAGCCACTTAACACCAATTTAGTTTCCACAGTCCTTTCTCCAGGTGTAGAGGGTTCTCTTCATCACTGAACAATTGGAACAGGTTTAAGTTATCTCATTGTTTGAGAGAACCATTCATACTTCTCCTTATGGACAAGAGTTTTTCTATAAACCAGATATCTAAAATAGGTGATTGAAAAAATCTAATTCATGGCATGATTTGATTGATTGGTTTATCATCTTCTGTCAAGTGGAGTATCAAACTAGGTTCACATTATTTGTGCTAGGCATATATCTGAGAAAAATTTTGGAGTATATTGTGCATTTCATTCTTGTCAATTGCAGGAATATATCACAGACCCAGCTGTGGATAAAAAGAGAAACAACCTTTTAACTGGCAACGATACAGGTATACAAAAAACTTCTGAAACTCCAAATATTCCCAATCACCTACAAGCTCACAGAACATTAGGTAAATGTGCTCTAAGACAAAGGGAGTTATTGTGTTGACAGAGATCCTAATTTCACCAACTTAGGACATCCACAAGGAAGAAATTTCTTCTAATGTACATTGGCTACCTGTTCTATGGCATAGAGTCCTCCAGAGAGTCCTCCAAGAGTAGCCTTGGGCTTCAGAAGTTCAGCATTTTGTCCATGATAGCACAATGACAATATCAGCAATTGAAATTGAAGCCAGGGCTGCCTTATTCCAAACTGGCCCTCTGTCCACTACACAGTGCTTATAGCTCAATTTGCAGAACATGCTACAAAACATTCCTTAAAAAATTCCATTATACACTTTTAAATGTTAAGATTATTTTTGGAATAAAATATTCTATATTCTCACATAAAATTACCCTTAAGCTCCTAACTTCTGCTTTTGAAAGATCCTACCTTGTCCATAATCCATAAGTGCAAATGTTACTCTCTTAATCTCCTTTTGTCTCCTGGAGTTTTTTTTTTTTTCTCCTGTCATTTTAGTTTAGTTTTTCCTAAAGCAATTCTGAGTAGACATATTTGAGCCATTTTCATATTCTGAGTAGCATATTTTTCAGGTATGTCTGTGGTGATTTATCTCTATTTTAATATCATTGTATCAATATTAGGACTGCACAAAGAAAAAGATACCGAGTCACCCTGGGATTCAGAGGTATTTTCTATTAAGTTATTTTGAAACTTCAATCATGATTGCTATTTTAAAAATTATATTTAATTTTTCTTATTTACTAGTCAGTTCAATTGCTTGGGTAGAATTAGAAGGGGACTTTTAGAGCTAGAAGGGATTTCAGAAATAATCTAGTACAAAGGCCCTTTTAACCTATGGGGAAGGCACTCCCCAAACAAGTCAGCTTAAGGTCTCACTACTGCTTTATTGAAGAGCCAAGAAGACAATTCAATGGGCCTAACTTTCAGGACCTCATGGCTTAGACAGTAGTCCTTCACAACTTAGCAATTTCAGTGTGCCTCTCAGTCTGTCATTCAGTGAACAAATATGATAGCATTTTATGGTCTTCTAAGTATTAGGATATATTCTAGAAAAAGAAAAGTCTTTGGGCAAATAGAAGCCTACTTCTCTACTACATGATCAACTCAAATCAAATACAAATTAGGGGATAGGAGAAAGGAACCTATATAAGTTGATGTTCCAGCCAACACTAAGCAAATTTCTGTATAGCTTCTCTATAAAAAGATTGAGGCCTATAGAAAGGCCAATGTAAGAGTTAATGGTCTTCAAAAAGGAAAGAGTTCATGAAATAGGTAATAACTGAGACTGAATGATAGGGTCACTTTTGGATTGGCAGAGAAGAAGCAGGCAGAGAGAGAGAGAAAGAGAGAGAGAGAGGGGGGGTAGTAAAGGTGCTTGCAAAGCTTTAGTTGTTTAGACGGCTACTAATAAAAGTCATCACTATAGTACATAAAGAATAGTGTCTTTGGATGTCTTAGATGATAGCTTTAAGATTTGGGATTTGATTTGTATCAAGGAGCCAGTCATTGCTTAGACAGTATAATAATGTATTGAAACCTATTTTGGGAAAGTTTTTTTTTGAACATTGTCAAAGATTACCTGGAAAAGAAGTTCATTATAGTCAAAAGATGTTTTTCCAAAAGAAATTTCCTTTGTATTTCTCACAAATTTCAATCTCATTTCTCCTTGCCCTTCAAATAAATATCAATTCATTTTTTTATTAAAGCTTTTTATTTTCTAATCATATGTGTGGATAATTCCTAAACCTTAGGCCTTGAATGTCCTTGTATTCCAATTTTCTCTCCTTCGCCCCCCCCCCCTAACCCCTAGATAGCACGTAGTCCAATATATGTTAAACATGGTAGAAATATTTGTTAAATGCAATTATTGTCTTGGACAAGAAAAATCAAATCCAACCAGTAACGAAAAGAGGAGAGGGGCAGCTAGTTGCTGTAGTTGATAGAGCACCAGCCATGAAGTCAGGAGGACCTGAGTTCAAATCGGGTCTCAGACAATTAACTCTTTCTAGCTGGGTGACCCTGGGCAAGTCACTTAACACCAATTTAGTTTCCACAGTCCTTTCTCCAGGTGTAGAGGGTTCTCTTCATCACTGAACAATTGGAACAGGTTTAAGTTATCTCATTGTTTGAGAGAACCATTCATACTTCTCCTTATGGACAAGAGTTTTTCTATAAACCAGATATCTAAAATAGGTGATTGAAAAAATCTAATTCATGGCATGATTTGATTGATTGGTTTATCATCTTCTGTCAAGTGGAGTATCAAACTAGGTTCACATTATTTGTGCTAGGCATATATCTGAGAAAAATTTTGGAGTATATTGTGCATTTCATTCTTGTCAATTGCAGGAATATATCACAGACCCAGCTGTGGATAAAAAGAGAAACAACATTTTAACTGGCAACGATACAGGTATACAAAAAACTTCTGAAACTCCAAATATTCCCAATCACCTACAAGCTCACAGAACATTAGGTAAATGTGCTCTAAGACAAAGGGAGTTATTGTGTTGACAGAGATCCTAATTTCACCAACTTAGGACATCCACAAGGAAGAAATTTCTTCTAATGTACATTGGCTACTGTTCTATGGCATAGTGTCCTCCAGAGTAGCCTTGGGCTTCAGAAGTTCAGCATTTTGTCCATGATAGCACAATGACAATATCAGCAATTGAAATTGAAGCCAGGGCTGCCTTATTCCAAACTGGCCCTCTGTCCACTACACAGTGCTTATAACTCAATTTGCAGAACATGCTACAAAACATTCCTTAAAAAAATGCCATTATACACTTTTAAATGTTAAGGTTATTTTTGAAATAAAATATTCTATATTCTCACATAAAATTACCCTTAAGCTCCTAACTTCTGCTTTTGAAAGATCCTACCTTGTCCATAATCTATAATTCAAATGTTACTCTCTTAATCTCCTTTTGTCTCCTGGAGTTTTTTTTTTTTTTTTTCTCCTGTCATTTTAGTTTAGTTTTTCCTAAAGCAATTCACATATGTATTTTAAGTGAAAAAGCTTAAAAACAAACAAACAAACAAACAAAAAAACAAAACAAAACAAAACTTTTGACCAAGTATTTCTATAATACTTTCTTTGTATGCTTTCATGGAGATAATATGTCAGAAGAAAGAGGCAATGATCCATGAAAAAGAGGAATTCTTTTTTGGGGGTCTTTTTTCCTTCCATTTTTATTATCCCTAGTCAGTTCTCTTTGGTGATTTCTTGTAAAATATAATCTAGGCTCTTTTTTTCATCATAGTTTTTGGGAAGTCCAATAATGGTCACATTATCTCTCCTGAATCTATTTTCCAGGTCTATAAATTTTCCCAGTATTTGACGTTATTCTCCAGCTTTTCTTTTTGTTGTTGTTGTTGTTGTTGTTGTTGTTGACTGATTCATGGTTTCTCAATGAATCATTTATTTCTGTTTCTTCCATCCTGATTTTTGAAGAATTATTTTCCTCATTCATACTTTTTAGTTCTTTTTGTATATGCCCAATTGAGTTTTTAAATGAATTATTTTAAACTGTTGAATTTTTTTTCATTTCACTAATTTTTTAGTGAGTTATTTTCTTTTTCCAATTCAAAAATCCTACTTTACTGTGATTTTTTAACCTTTTCTAATTCACAAATTTTGTTTCCGTGCACCTCCTGTGAATTCTTTATTTTTTCCAACTCAAATTTCAGGACGTTGTTATTCTCTATCATAGCTTCTCTTTCCTTTCCCCATTTTTCTTCAAACTCTCTTAGCTTTTTAATAGTCTCTTCTAGGAGAGTGTTTTGTGATGGGGAGCAGATATCATTCCTTTTTAGGGTGTTATCTGCATAATCTCTGCTGTTAGCTTCCTCAGGGTAGGATTTCTGCTCTTTCTCTGTGTAGAAGGTGTCATTCCTTCTCTTCAGCTTGTACTCATTGTTAAAAATCTGTTGGGGTCTGCCCTTGGGGTAAGAAGTTTATTTATTTATTTACCAGCTTCCTCCCAGATGGGAGGTAGAATGCAATAATCCTGTGACTTGCCTAAGAGAGAGCTCTGGGAGACAGTTCCCCTCCCCCCCCAGAAATGCCTCAGAGGTGATTAGCACTACTGCCTTGTGAGGATTGCCCAGTGAAGGACCCTGCAGTATGGCCTACTGACTGTCCTGAGGTTTAAGGCTCCCTTGGGGTATGGATATCAGCAGCTAACGTGAAAAGCCCCTGTGCTCAGACCGGAAGTGTCTGTCCGGAAACCGGGGTCCCTATTTCAAAGGTTCCACTTCTCTGGGAATTCCTCTGCTGCTAGAATTCCACTGCCTCAGGCTGAGCGAAGCACTATGTGGATTAGAGGCTGCCTCAGGGTGTGTCCCAGCTTTTCAGGATCTTAACTACCCCAAGGAAAAGCCCCAGGCAGCAGAAGGCTGCTGCACAGCAGTGCCTAGATCTTTTAGGTCACTTCTGGATTGGGGTGGTTCTAGAATCTGGCTTTATGTTTTAAAGTGGCTCGATTTCTCTTCTGAACTGCTGTTTTATAAGCAGAGAAGAATTAACAGCCTGTGCCAGATTCCTCTATCTCAGTGGCTTCTCTGATTCCTGAGTTCTCCCCAGCCTGATCAGCACAGTATGCTAGGACCAAGTCCAACCCTGTCTGTGCTGGCCTTTTTTCTTCCTCCACTTGGAACCGACCTTTTCTGGTGAAATTCCTGATTCTCTTCAGCTGATAAGTTGTGCTTCTACTCCTTGTGGTTTTTATCAGTTCAGCGTTTTTTTTTTTTTTTTTTTTTTATTCATTTTTCCAACTTATCCCCTCCTTCCCTCCACTCCCTCCCCCCCAATGGCAGGTAATCCCATACATTTTACATGTGTTACAATATAACCTAGATAAAATATATGTGTGTAAATACCATTTTCTTGTTGCACATTAATTATTAGCTTCTGATGGTATAATTAACCTGGGTACATAGACAGTAGTGCTAACAATTTACATTCACTTCCCAGTGTTCCTTCTCTGGGTATAGTTATTTCTGTCCATCATTGATCAACTGGAAGTGAGTTGGCTCTTCTTTATGTTGAAGATTTCCACTTCCATAAAATACATCCTCATACAGTATTGTTGTTGAAGTGTATAGTGATCTTCTGGTTCTGCTCATTTCACTCAGCAACAGTTGATTTAAGTCTCTCCAAGCCTCTCTGCATTCCTCCTGCTGGTCATTTCTTACAGAGCAATAATATTCCATAACCTTCATATACCACAATTTACCCAACCATTCTCCAATTGATGGATCCATTCAACTTCCAGTTTCTAGCAACAACAAAAAGAGCTGCCACAATCATTTTGGCACATACAGGTTCCTTTCCACTCTTTAGTATTTCTTTGGGATATAATCCCAATAACAGCAATGCTGGGTCAAAGGGTATGCACAGTTTGACAACTTTTTGAGCATAGTTCCAAATTGCTCTCCAGAATGGCTGGATTCTTTTACAACTCCAAAAACAATGTATCAGTGTCCCAGTTTTCCCACATCCCCTCCAACATTCATCATTATTTGTTCCTGTCATCTTAGCCAATCTGACAGGTGTGTAGTGGTATCTCAGAGTTGTCTTAATTTGCATTTCTTTGATGAGTAGTGATTTGGAACACTCTTTCATATGAGTGGAAATAGTTTCAATTTCATCATCTGAGAATTGTCTGTTCATATCCCTTGACCATTTATCAATTGGAGAATGGTTTGGTTTCCTATAAAT
Organism: Sminthopsis crassicaudata; assembly: GCF_048593235.1. Classification (NCBI taxonomy): domain Eukaryota; kingdom Metazoa; phylum Chordata; class Mammalia; order Dasyuromorphia; family Dasyuridae; genus Sminthopsis; species Sminthopsis crassicaudata. The sequence goes on along the minus strand of NC_133621.1, from coordinate 270,196,729 downwards.
CAGGGTCAGTTCTCTATATATTTTGGAAATGAGACCTTTGTCAGAACCTTTCCTTTTAAATTTATTTTCCCAATTTGTTACTTCCCTTCTAATCTTGTTTGCATTAGTATTGTTTGTACAGAAACTTTTTAGTTTGATGTAATCAAAATCTTCTATTTTGTGATCAATAATGATCTCTAATTCTCCTCTGGTCATAAATTCCTTCCTCCTCCACAAGTCTGAGAGGTAGACTATCCTCTGTTCCTCTAATCTATTTATGATCTCATTCTTTATGCCTAAATCATGGACCCATTTTGATCTTATCTTGGTATATGGTGTTAAGTGTGGGTCCATATCTAATTTCTGCCATACTAATTTCCAGTTTTCCCAACAGTTTCTTCCGAATAATGAATTTTTGTCCCTAAGGTTGGTATCTTTGGGTTTGTCAAAGATTAGATTGCTGTAGATGTACCCTTTTTTGTCCTTTGTATCTAATCAGTTCCACTGATCTACCGTTCTATTTCTTAGCCAGTATTAAATGGTTTTGGTGACTGCTGCTATATAGTATAGCTTTAGATCAGGTACACTTAGACCACCTTCCTCTGAGTTTTTTTTTTCATTAGTTCCCTTGCAATTCTCGACCTTTTATTCTTCCATATGAATTTTGTAATTATTTTTTCTAGGTTATTAAAATAGTTTCTTGGGAGTCTGATCGGTATAGCACTAAATAAATAGATTAGTTTGGGGAGTATTGTCATCTTTATTATATTCGCTCGGCCTATCCAAGAGCACTGAATGTCTTTCCAATTATTTAAATCTGACTTTATTTTTGTGGCAAGTGTTTTTTAATTTTTCTCATATAATTCCTGACTATTCTTTGGTAGCTGGATTCCCAAATACTTTATACTCTCAACATTTGTTTGGAATGGAATTTCTCTTTGTATCTCTTGCTGTTGCATTTTGTTGGTGATATATAAGAATGCTGAGGATTTATGTGGATTTATTTTGTATCTTGCCACTTTGCTAAAATTCTGAATTATTTCTAATAGCTTTTTAGCAGAGTCTTTGGGGTTCTCTAAGTATACCATCATGTCATCTGCAAAGAGTGATAGTTTGATTTCCTCATTTCCTACTCTAATTTCTTGCATCTTTCTCGGCTCTTATTGCCGAGGCTAGTGTTTCTAGTACTATATTGAATAGTAATGGTGATTTTGGGCAACCTTGTTTCACTCCTGATCTTACTTGGACAGGTTGCAGTTTATTTCTATTGCATATTATGTTTACTGACGGTCTTAAATATATGCTCCTGATTATTCTAAGGAATAATCCATTTATTCCTATACTCTCAAGAGTTTTTAGTAGGAATGGATGTTGGATTTTGTCAAATGCTTTTTCTGCATCTATTGAGATGATCATATGGTTCTTATTAAGTTGATTATTAATATGGTCAATTATACTCATAGTTTTCCTAATATTAAACCAGCCCTGCATTCCTGGTATGAATCCTACCTGATCATAGTGTATTATCCTGGGGATGATTTTCTGAAGTCTTTTTGCTAATATCTTATTTAAGATTTTAGCATCAATATTCATTAAGGAAATTGGTCTATAATTTTCTTTCTCAGTTTTCGATCGACCTGGTTTGGTATCAGTACCATATCTGTGTCATAAAAGGAGTTTGGTAGGACTCCTTCATTCCCTATTTTTTCAAATAGTTTATATAGCATTGGGGCTAATTGTTCTTTAAATGTGTGGTAGAAATCACATGTAAATCCATCTGGTCCTGGGGATTTTTTCCTGGGGAGTTGATTAATAGCTTGTTCTATTTCTTTTTCTGAAATGGGACTATTTAAGCAATTTATTTCTTCCTATGTTAATCTAGGAAGCGTCAAAAGAGTTGATAAAGGTGTCCTTAAGAAGCCATGTAAATCCGTTGAACAAAATGTGGAAGTCAAACAAAGAAGAGTTGATAAAGGTGTCCTTAAGAAGCCATGTAAATCTGCTGAACAAAATGTGGAAGTCAAACAAAGAAAGAAAGGTAGAGGCTTAATATTCTGGATTTACTAAAAATAGATTATTTGCTTAATTTGTTACATGCCAATCCTCTTAGAATAAGTAAGCAACATAAATAGTAAAATCATGCAATAACAAAATTGATTGTCAGTGTTTAATCTTCTCAGTAGACCAGAATCTACAAGATGTTCTGATTTTCTCCTTTAATCAGTGTAGCAATTTCCACAAAAGCTGAAAGAGACTAGATTAGATTTGTATCTTTATTGTGCCTTAATGGTCTTTGTATTTAATTGTTAATTCCTACCTCTTTTTTTTCAAAGTTTAAAATCTTGAGGTATGAATATTCCCATATAAAATCTATATATAAATGATTGTTTCCTTTTTTTCTGTCATTGTAACTTATTATCACTAGCATCCTTGACACATACAATTTTCTGAAACTTTTGTTAAGTTCATCTTTTCACTACTGAATCACTCTCCATTTTGTCATATTCAAACTGTTTCTAGGTTAACTAATTCTTAAAATGAATTTCAAATTAACTCCTGGAATGTGTCTTGTTTTATGTTTCCTTGATTTAATCAGAGTAGCTTCTAGACTTACTGGAAGAATTAGGTGTCATTTACTTTATTTCCATTTTTGCATGAGATAGTCCTGCCAGTGATTTTACAGTTACCATTTATATTTGTTTCTCTCAGTTTTGTTAAATATCATTTTGGTTCTGTCTTTTTGATTTTGTCCTCTTTCTGATTATGTCTTGAGGTTTTGTCTCTGAACTTATGTCCAAAAGTGCTATCATGAATTAACTTTAGAAATCCAGTTAATTATATTTCTTTTTTTGTGTATGTAAATCTATGACTTTTGAAGGATGCATATGGTCTGTGATCTTCATAACCCAAAGCAATTCTGCAATCTCAAAAAATGAACATTTCTTAGTCCCTAATGGGAAGGAAAGCTTTCTTGCTAATCCCTCCTTCACAGTTTCCAGTTGGTCATGTTGTCCATTCTCTAACTTATCTCATTTTTTTCTTCACCTTCCTGACTCCATTTTTTGTTCTCTCCTACTTACTCAGTTAAGTTCTTGTAAACTCAGTTAAGGTTAGTAAGGCCAGCCTCATGTCCTTTGGTTATTGAGAAAATCCATTGATTCTATTTGTTTTTTACTTCTAGCCTAACTAATAAATTGATCATACACACATAAATTTCTTCCAGTTTATATTTCAATGGCAACAATTTTTGCTAAAGTAAATATGTAAATCAATCTTTACAGCTTCCTATGCTTTGCTCATGGGAAACAGCATCTCACAAGAAACTTCAAATCCTGCAGTAGATTGAAATTGCAAAATAATCAGATCCATTCGTAATTAATAAGATTGAATTTTTTTATATTTTATGTCTTATCTCAATATAGATTGAAATAGACAAAATTATATCTGTCATAACTAGCATTACTGTTAATGGGGAGGGGGTGGGAGAATTTCAGTCATAGAAGAAAAGTAATTCTAAATAAAATAAAATTTCAATTAAATATTACTTTAGATGTTAAAGGAGAATTGAAACTTAAAGGACTATCCAATGGAGGACAGGAAGATTTCAGTAATAGTGACCAGAAACAGGTATGGAAAAGTGATATTTTTGATAATTTATTTTAGTAAAAGTGCCTTTCATATTAATTTTTCTAGAAGCATATTTTCAAAAGTTAGTGTAATTTTAAATGTATTTATGTCTTATTGAAAAGATTTTCTTTGGAATTATAGGGACTAATATGAAAACTCCAGTGTGAAGGAACAGTCCCAAAATAGTGCATTTTGTACATTTCTTAAATGACAAAGAAGCTAATTTAAATGATTTGATTATTTCATTGTTTTTGCCTTATTCAGCAAAATAATTGTGGTAACAGAATTATCATAGATCTGGATGTGTGTGAAAGAGCATCTTAGTCCTGATTTCTTTCTTATACACAAGCTAAAATTTATTGTCACTGATGGCAAGGAAAGAATCCAGAATGTCAATATCTAGAAATGTATGTCATTTTAGAAAACTATACTAAATTCTATTATTGCTCAAAAATGT